>NC_056726.1:298215705-298280705 GCF_019279795.1 Protopterus annectens | reverse complement strand
GTGTGGCAAGCATTTTAGACTTGGTTCTGACTAGAAATATTAGAAATATCCTACGAGTGCCATTATGTTATCAATTCTCTTTAATCTGTCCCTGTACTTTTGCTATCTAAAATTTTCAGTCCCTAAACATCATAAGAACCATAAGACTGTTTGAATTAAAAAGCTGAAAACTTTCTGGATCCAGAAAACTAGGTTTTAAGTAGAAGTATTAGCAACATCCTGACAAGTGAAATTATGCCAGACATGTTTAGTGACCACTCCAGTTTTCTTTTCCATCTGGAGTCACAGTATCCAATAACCAAAAGCTGCTTGAATTCAGACATTGGATGAGCTACTACTGGACTTTGATTGCATTTAAGCAACATCTTTCCATCGATTAAATCATTCTTCACCTCTTTCTATCTATTTATTTAAAATTTGTTTACTGGGAAAGTTCGACTTGGACCAAAGCCAATTTTCAGTGGAGGCCCAGGAGGAAACACTCCAGATGCATGTCTTTGTAACGTGGGAGGAAACTGCAGTACCCAGAGGAAACCCACATGAACACAGGGAGGACATTCAGACTCTTCACAGAAGGCACCCCAGATGAGAATCAAACTCAAAAAGCTCTTGCTGTGAGGTGACAACGCTACCGCTGCACCACTGCGCCATCCAGGTTTTCAGGTTTGGGGGTACACAGCCTAACCCAGCAAATGGTGTGCAAGGCAAAGAAACTAATATTAGATAAGACAACATACACACACACACACACACACACACACACACACACACACACACACACACACACACACACACCTGAACCTACACTCACTCACTTACTCACATATGGCATGCATAGGCCATTTGGATGGTCACCAATTCACCTGTTATACATCTTTGTAATGTGGGAGAAAACAAAAAACAAAAGCAACTATAGAAAAACACATGGACACAGGGAGGGAGGGATGGCATGCAGACTCTACACAGAAGGCAGTCCATCCAAGATCTGAACTTGATAACCAAGCGCTATGAGGCAGCAATGCTGCCTGCACTACTGTGACACTCAATATCATCATCTCAGTGACTATATAAAAGAAAGTCAAACTGAGGTGATATTAAAACACTCAGGTCAAACTAGAAGCAAAATCCCCTATGTGAAAGTTAGGTCAAGCATGGTAACTACATGCCAAAGAATTAAGACCCTCAGTCACAAAAACTGTTCTGTTTACATCAGATGAGGTGTGCTACTACCATTGGACTACCGCTACTACCATTAGACTAGCCAAACCATGTGATCTTTGTTTTTAAAGGAAGGCAAGACCAAACAATCTTAAGAACTCCTGGAAGAAAGTAACAGGACTTCATAATATAAACATTAAAAAGATGGTCAGTCAAAATCCTCACTGCTCTCACCCCAATCTAGGTGGTTAACTCTTCGGTAAACTCTCCATGAATTGCATTCCAGCAATAGTCCAAGTTTTGACCACAACATTGTACAAGGACACCACTGATGAAAACCTTGAAATTGCCTATAATCATGCTGCCTATAATTTTAAGCCGGTACTTAGTTCTTTCAAGTCCACAAGACCCAGTAATTTGGTCACAATGTACTGCCTGCCACAACATTTTCTACACCTTAGTACAGGACAGGTGCAATAGCAAAGGTCATCAGAATCCTTCTTAACAATAATCTTCACATACACATTGTGTCGAAGATGTGAAAACATGCACTA
Organism: Protopterus annectens; assembly: GCF_019279795.1. NCBI lineage: Eukaryota > Metazoa > Chordata > Ceratodontiformes > Protopteridae > Protopterus > Protopterus annectens. The sequence goes on along the minus strand of NC_056726.1, from coordinate 298,278,993 downwards.
GTCACACCTGTCTACTACTGTAAATGCTGTAAACATAAAAGGAGCTACAGGCCAATTGCTTTTTAAATTCCTCTGCCAAACCTACAGTGAAGGTTGCATGCAAACAACTCTGCCATTCAACCAATGATGCTACTGTGATTAACATCCAACATGTCTTTCATCAAGATCATTGTGCTGATACAGTCTTCCTTATCATGGCAGAACACCTAATGACTCATCTAAATAAAGGTATTTATCTTGTAAGGCTGCTCCCTGATCTACACAAAAATGTCACCACAGTGGAGCATTTTTACTTCAATAGAAACAATCCTTGTCTGGTATTTCTTCTGTTTTCACTAATTATTTATTTATTGCATTTGTTATTGGGATAGTTTGAATTGGCAAACAGATGCCCTTTCTGAATGGAGGCCCAGGGAGAAAAGCTCAATAGCATTTACAAGTTAGACAGATAACATACAGGTATTTAAAATAATATATTACAGGAACATATGAATTTACAAAGAATTTAGTAACAAATATATAGTAGCTAAAATTTACTTACAAGATTGACATTTAGATATACAATATGCAGTATATTTTCCAAGATATATTAGGAGTGGCAGATAGAGCTAGCAAGGAGAGTTAGGTAGAAGTTGATAAGGGGGAAGAAAGCAGAATAGAGAAAATGACTCTAAACCTAGTTATGAAACTAAATTAACATTCTAACTAAGGATAATTATAAGGCATTCTTCAGCTACATCTGAAATCTAAAAGGGAGCGCCCAACTATGTGCCAAACTTATAGTGGATGGTACCTCTCATACTATACCTGAGGAAATTGCCAATATGCTAGCTGAAAGATTTGGCAGAAACTTCACAACCATGTCCCCATCAGCCATGCCCCAAAGCATACCTGACACCAGTCCACTATTTGGCATCTCCAAAGAGCAGGTCATATCTGCGCTGTCCAAGGCCAAACACATTCCCTCTATGGGACCAGTTAACATCCCAGGCTGCTTACTAAACAATTTAAAACAAGACTTAGTGGAACCACTTGGCACTCTCTTTAACCTCAGCCTGAGCACTGGCTTTGTTCCAGCAGAGTGGAGAACAGCAACAGCAATCCCCTTGCACAAAGGGGGTCCATCAACCGACCCTGGGAACTAAAGAACCATAAGCCTAACCAACCTTATCTGCTAAGCCATGGAAAAAATCATCATGGACCTTATCAACAAGGACATAGGTGATCTTTGAATTTTTGACTCCACCTGGTTTGGTTTCATTAAGGGTAGATCATGCTTATTGAATCTGGTGGACTTCTTTGAGAATGTCACCAAAGCCCTGGATGAAGGCAAAACAGTAAATACTGCCTATCTTGACTTAGCCAAGGATTTTGATGCAATCCCCCATTCACGTATCAGTGAGAAACTCTTCCAGCTAGGGATTAACCCATATATCACTAGACGGGTAGCCAACTTGTTCACTGATAGAATCCATACTGTCAAAGTTGGGGATTTCACCTCTACCAGTAGATCAGTTGCCAGTGGAGTACCACAAGGATCTGTGCTGGGCCCTCTACTGTTTGGAATCTCTTTCTCAGAAGTCCATGTGAAAGTAGGTGGCCTGTGGTATACCAAGTTTGCTGATGATTACAAACTGGGTGCAATCATTGAGTCACCAAACAATGTTAACATATTACAACAGGGACTAACACAGACAAATGATTGGTGCCAAAGCCAAGGACTAAAATTAAACACAGAAAAAGTGCATTATTATCCCTTTTGGCAAAGAGGAACTCCCTGCAAATTACAGTACTGACAGTGGCCCCTAAGCTCATAACCAGTGATGCGAGATTTGGGAACACAGGTTGATAGCAATCTAAACTTCAATCACCATGTGTCCACAGTGGTAAGGAAAGCCTTCTTTGTTATGCATCTCATAAGTAAGGGCATCGCATCCAAGACTAAGTATGTTATAACTCCTCTGTGCTTGACCCTCATCAGACCACTAGTAGAATACAAAGATCCTTTTTGCATGTACCTCACCCGACACTGACAGCAGCTGCAGAGACCATAGAGGTTTCTCACCAAGAAAATTCAGAGTCTCCAAAACATAACCTACATGGAAAGACTGAAAGACCTGTGTCTGTACTCTGTATTCTACAGGCTGCTGAGAGGCGACATGTGCCTGGCTTACAGAGTGGTCTCGGACCCTATACTTATGGAAATGCTGTGTATCCGCAAATCAAATGCGGCAAGAATAACTTGCACCAGGATCTCAACCTAGCCTGTGACATTAACAGAATATGCTGGAGAGACAGATATATCTCCCAGTGATTGCCACTCCTCTGGAATAAATTCACAATTCATGTGAAGCAGAGCTCCTCAATAACCCTATTCAAGCACAACCTAGACAATTGGATGGGAGACCATAAGTTCACCTCAGGGGTGGCACCTATGTCCCTCATGGACAGAGACAGTCAGTGCTGATCATAGACTTTCTCTGGGAATAATGACCATCAAACGAAGGTCATTTAGGGAACACAGGTTTAACATGGCAAGAATTGTAAAGGCTCTAGGGCCACTAGTCTAGTAACCTCCTATAAACCTAGGATCCTATGACATGAATGGGTTTGACTAAAAAAGTCTGAGTTGTAAGACATTATAAGGAGAGTTAGGGTAAGCAATTAGCCAGGAATGGAGCATAAGCATAGCCATGCATGAGATAGTTATTGTTTTAGCTGATTTTTGAATGATTTGGGTTTTCAGTTTGTCCAAGAGCTTGGGGTACAGAATGCCAAATTTTTGCAATATACAGTGGATATAAAAAAATTACACACCCCTGTTAAATGCCAGGTTTTTGTGATATAAAAAATGAGTCATTTCAAAACTTTTCCCACCTTTAATGTGACCTATAACCTGTACAATTCAATTGAAAAACAAACAAATCTGTTAGGGCAAAAAATATAAAAAATAAAAAACATACAATACGCCGATTGCATAAGTGTGCACACCCATAAACTAATACTTTGGTGTGTGTGTCCACCCTTAAACTAATACTTTGTTGAAGCACCTTTTGATTTAATTACAGTATTCAGTCTTTTTGACTAGGAATCTATCAGCATGGCCCATCTTGACTTGACAATATTTACCCAGTCTTCCTTGTAAAAGTGCTCCAAATCTGTCAGGTTGTGAGGATATCTCTTGTGCACAGCCCTATTCAGGTCATCCCACAGACTTTCTATTGGATTTAGGTCTGCGCTATGGCTGGGCCATTCCAAAACTTTAATTTTACTTCTGGTAAAGCCATTCTTTTGTTGATTTGGATGTATGCTTGTGGTCATTGTCATGTTGAAAGGTGAAATTCCTCTTCATCTTCAGTTTTGCAGCAGACACCTGTAGGTTTTGGGCCAAAAGTGACTAATATTTGGAAGTGTTCATAATACCCTTCACCTTGACTAATGCCCCAGTTCCAGCTGAAGAAAAGCATTTCCAAAGCATGATACTGCCACCACCATGCTTCACCATGTGGACGGTGTTCTTTTGGTGATGCGAAGTGTTGTTTTTTTGCCAAATGTACCTTTTGGAATTGTGGCCGAAAAGTTCAGCCTTGGTCACATCAGACCATAACACATTTTCCCACATGCTTTTGGGAGACTTGATGTATTGTTTTGCAAATCTTAGCTAGGCCTGGATGTTTTTCTGTGTAAAAAAAGGCTTCCATCTTGCAACCCTACCCCATAGTCCAGACATATGGAAAATATGGGAGATTGTTGTCACATGTAGTACACAATGAGTATTTGCCAGAAATTCCTGCAGCTCCTTCGGTGTTGCTGTAGGTCTCTTGGCAGTCTCCCTGACCAGTTTATATCTTGTCTTTTCATCAATTTTGGAAGTGAGTCCAGTTCTTTGCAACATTACTGTTGTCCCATATTTTCTCCACTTTTTGATGACTGTCTTCACTGTGTTCCATGGTATATCCAATGCTGTGGAAAATTGTTTGTATCCTTCTCCTGACTGATCCCTTTCAACAGTGAGATCCCTTTGATGCTTTGTAAGCTGTCTGCGAACCATGGCTTTTGCTGTAGCAGGCAACTTAGTAAGCATAAGGAAAATCTTACTAGGACAGCTGAACCTTATTTGGGGTTAATCAGAGTCTCTTTAATTGATGGCAGATGTGTACCCAAGAAGACTGAATGCTGTAATTAAATCAAAAGATGCTTCAACAAAATATTAGTTTAAGGGTGTGCACACACAAGAAAGTATTAGTTTAAGGGTGTGCACACAAGAAAGTATTAGTTTAAGGGTGTGCACACTTATGCAACCAGTGTAATGTACATTTTATATTTTTTTTATTTTTCCCCTAACAGATTTGTTTGTATTTCAATTGAATTGTTATATTAAGGTTATAGGTCACATTAAAGGTGGCAAAAGTTTTGCAATAATTTATTGTGGTCTCATTTTTTTATATCACAAAACCTGGCATTTTAACAGGGGTGTGTAAACTTTTTATATTCACTGTAGGAAGTGTACAGTGTGTCTCATTAATTCACTCATTTCATATTTATTCATAAGACAGGTAACAGTGCCTGTGTCTCAGATGGCTTGCTGCAGCCTCTTCCTGTAAACATCTAGATCAGGAGACCCAGTGAGGTACATGCCAAATAGGGCATTGTACTCTATGATTTGCCTAATGAGGGAAGAGTAGAGGGAGACAATGACCTGTTTCTTCCTGGATGCAAAACCCTTAGTAATGAGATGTGCCACATGGAAGGACTTTCTGACCACAATGGCAATGTGATGATCAAAACAGAGGTTGCTGTCAACCTGTGTTCCCAGATCTCTTATAATGCCTTTTGTGTTCAGTGGACTACCATCAATGTGGTAATTCATGGGAACCGGGTTTTTCCCAAAAGGGATGATGACACATTTTTTGGCATTGAGCATAAGGCCATGGTTCTGACACCAGTTGTTGGTCTCAGTGAGACCATTCTGTAGGATCTTAACATCACTTGGGGAGTTAATAATAGCTCCCAACTTGCAATCATCTGCGAACTTTGTCAGTGTCAGCCAAAGTCCCTTAGTGTTGGCCTGGACTTCAGAGAAGTAGATACCAAACAAGAGAGGACCCAGGACCGAACCCCGTGGAACTCCACTCATGACTAGTCAGCAATCTGACTTGCAGTCAGCCACTTTCACACTGTGGGTTCTATCTGTGAGCCAGTTTGCAGCCCAACTAGTGATATAGGGGTTGATGCCAAGCTTAATGAGTTTTTCTATGATTCCTGAGTGGGGATCTTAGTGCAAGAAATCTGGAAAAGCTAGAAAGATTGCAGGGACAAATGCCCCAACATAGGGACAGAGTTTAAATATTGGTCATATAAACCTAGCCAAGTGCTGGAATTAAAGGTGTTGCAGTAGTACATATTTTCTGATAGATAAAAAGTCTGACACACAATTGTTTGTCTGTAGTTAGTAGAATGTATTGATGTCAATATTCTATAAAGCACCAGAAGACCACAAATGTGTGAGGAACAGACCAAACATATGAGGCAAAACTCTGGACATTCTGTGAAAATCATAACAGTTGAGGGTATGCAGACTGTCAGTCTGTTGGTGGTGTAACATTACTAACCTTAGTCACATATTTAGTACAGCAGTTGGGGAATGCTGTGGACATTTGGAGTGAAGTGCAGTACTGCAGAAACAGGGGCAGATGTTACTGCCTGTAACATACAAAATCCTGGACTGGAACACAAGTAGGTATGGCCTGGAGTCACATTATAAGCATTGACAGTCCCACTGGGCATGCCCGTGCACTTAGTAAAAATGAGCGCAATTCTGTTGGCCCTTCATTGAAATGACCTGTTATGTATAACTGTCTATACTGTACATACAGACGTATATGTATGCATATCCATTTGTCAGTATCTCTCTCTCATATACATAGTATATCTATCACTACATAGTATCAAACAGATATATATACTGATATATCTAGCTATATGTATTAAAATAATACATAGACTCCCCCCGTATATCTACATATCACACACACACACACACACACACACACACACACACACACACACACACACACACACACACACACACACACACACACAGCTACATGTATATACACATCCCTTTTATATACAGAAATATGTATGTGGATGTCTGCATTGTCTGACATACCCTAATAATGGTGAGTAAACTGCACTATCACACAGCCATAATGTGGCTCAAAGGATCCAAGCTAAGGGTGCAACAGTACATAATCCACTTACCTACAGATCCCTATGCCTGCTGGATGTAACCATGTAGACAGATGCAGGTGAGCAGGTGGTGTAATGTATAATGTTGTCAACACACGTATGGACAGGGCACATTGTCCCTCTTCACAGTGTTGCCTATCTAACTGCAAGCAGCCACATATGGCCATACTAGTAACTGTACACACATAACTAGGATAACAGCAGTTATCTTACTGCTAGGATTCTAAATACAGATAACAGTACAAAGCAGTATCACTCTGCAGGTCACAGATGCTGGTCAGCACAAGCTTAGTTTGTGTACTGCACAAGTACTGTGTCTGCAATCACATATACAAGAGATTTAACCTGTGGCACATATAATACGTACTGTGATCTACAGTGTATAAGCCTAGATAGGTAGGGGTTCTGATCTCATTGCAGCCTGTGTGTATGTGTGTGTGTGTGTGTGTGTGTGTGTGTGTGTGTGTGTGTGTGTGTGTGTATATATATATATATATATATATATACATACACACCCCTACAAAACAACAGAAATGCCCTCATGGGCTATCCAGCAGGAATGGTTATGCACTTTTTGGGCCGGCAACTTGCTAGTGGCTTCCAAAGTGCCCTCTTCTACAAGGCCTGCTGATGTCAGCCACCTTAAGACTACCAGCTGACAATAACGTATCAGACATAAGCCGTGGTGCATGAGATATGTATTGTGATCTATAGTGTATAAGCCTAGGTAGGTAGGGATTCTAATCTCACTGCAGCCCACTTGGTGTGTGTGTGTGTGTGTGTGTGTGTGTGTGTGTGTGTGTGTGTGTGTGTGTGTGTGTGTGTGTGTGTGTGTGTGTGTGTGTGTGTGTGTGTGTGTGTGTGTGTATGTATGTATATATATATATATATATATATATATATATATATATATATATATATATATATATATATATATACATACATATACACCCCTGCAAAAAAAAATGGACATGCCCTCATTGGCTATCCAGCAGCAATGGTTATGCACTTTTTGGGCCTGTAACTTGCTGCTGGCTTACAAAGTGCCCTCTTCTACAAGGCCTGCTGATGTCAACCATCTTAAGACTACCAACTGGCAATATAGTATCAGACATAAGCTGTAATGCATGCAATACGTACTGTGGTCTATAGTGTATAAGCCTAGATAGGTAGGGGTTCTAATCCATATGGCATACATATGATAACGTTTGTAACTTACTAGTGTTTTGCTTCATTTTATTTGTAGAGGGTGAAGTGGTCCCCCCAAATGACAGACCACAATGAGGCTTGCTGATATCAGCAAGCATTATATGTTGTAAACTGATAGTACCAGCAGACATAAGTTGTGTTATGTGCATTGGGTACTGTGATGTTTAGTGTATACCAGTACATAGGTAAGTGTTCAAATCTACATACAGACACTTTGCAGTATGTGTGTGCCTTAGTGTGTCCTGTATGCAGTGAGTGGAAGTGGTGCCAGCCTGAATGTGACCATGTTTGTGTGGGAGGCTGTTACAGCAGAATATATTATATTATGGAGCCATAGTGCATGCGAATGTAACTAGCATAATGGTCATACAGCCCTCACAATCAGAGACATCTGTATACCCCTCTGTACAGGACCAGCACATATTGACCCAGTCCAAGAGGGTCTCAGGCAGACAATATGCATTGAGATGACGACCGCCCAGCCAGTCAAACAGATAGCATGTGCTGAGGTGCACTGACTTGCTTTGTATACCATTAGGCAGGGTCTGTTTCAAGTGTGTGTTTATGTCGTCTAGACAAATGTTCCCCACAAGCATGTAGTACTAACGTCACAAAGTAGGTTAATGTCCTTACAGTGAGTCATCCATCTACTATGCTCCCTACAGATAGGAGGAATATGCATTCCAGAAAGATCACACCTTGCCCTGTAGCAGACCTTATCACAAATTATGAATGCATGACTATTCTGACTGCCACCATTTTCCTTGGTAGACTGTTATACAGATATGAAGCTATGGAGTCATACATGCATACTGCTGTACCTTGCTGAAGTCACATTTCTGCTGTTCTGCCATGCCATGCTGTGCTTTTTCACTGCCACCATCTGTCCATAGGTTATCCCCTCAGTCAACTGGAACAGAAACATACACAGGTCTGTGACATACCTGTCATTGTGTAACAATACCGCCAGTACAACATCATACAACATAAGGTCCACAAAAGTATGTTGCGTACTCATGACACATGCCAGCATACAGTGTATGTTGGTGACCACTACAAGTGGCATGGCAAAACAATACTGCATTACACAAGTACATGTCAAGTAATATAGTCACCCTGTGCATCAAACACATAGCTTTATTCCCCTGCATTGATTGTAAGGATGACGGGGATGTGGCACTGGTATCATCACTTGCACAGGGTGATGTGTGGGGGGTGCTGGAGGCCTAGGCTGGCCCACACAGTTGACAACATGTGTTGTGAGTCAGGAAGAGGAGGGGGTTAGATGGACCATGGAGAGGTGCCGTGTGTGTCTGTAAGTGACCTTGTCTGTAAGTGACCTTCATGTGACAGTGGTATGTGAGTGTGTTCATGTACACAGTCAAGCTCAGTGCTAGCCCTTCACGTTTGTATGTTGGACAGCTGTGGACCATACATGGTAGAGATAACAGTTCACCATCTTCGGCCCTAAACATGGGAACTGGGTCTGCCAGGAGTTGCACTGGCACCACCATGCCCAAGGTCAGACACAGTGCTAGTACCTGACAGTGACTGCTGTCTGCTGGGACTATATCCTCCACAGGACCACCCAGGACCACGTGCCCATGGCCTGCCACATTGTGGTGTGGATAGCACACTCCCCTCTGTAGCACTGGATGTGCTGCCACTACAGGAGCGTAACTGTGCACGGTGGTGTGGACTATAAGCAGATGGTATTGCTGACCTATGTTCATGGGTCCACCACCCAACTCCAACCACATGTTCCAGCACAGACAATCTGCAGTTCAAGACAGGCACTGACTCAGCCCACTGTTTGTCCACTGCATCAGTGAACTGATCCAGTTTGTCCCCTAATGCGGCGGAGACAGTCACAGATGTCAGACTGTGCTGCATCCATAACCCTAAGCATATGTCTGGTGTTTAATTCAGAATGTGCCTGTGCCTCCAAGACAGCCCAAAACATGTGCTGAGTGACCCATGGTGTGACACCTGCAACAGGTGGTGGATGGACAGCAGTTCTCCTATGAGCACTCCTGTCAATCCACCTGTGTGGGACCCTGCCAGCTCTCTGGCTATGGCCAATGTCTACAGTCACTGAAGCCATAGTTGCCACACTGGCCTGTTCAATATCTCCACCCTCTGACTGTCCCATATTTAAGGCCTGTGGGGATTGGTTATTTGTGCAAATACTGACTATGTGTGGTGACAATGGGGGCAGAAGAGGGATGTCGACCTCTGGGACAGCCCCTGACAACCCCATCTGTGTCTCACTGTGGTCACCATCATCATCAGAGTCCCAAGAGATATTAACATCAGGTTGTGTGGGGGAGCAACCCCATTCCCTCGGTCACCTGTGGAAACCAAGACAAAAGCAGTACATCATTACCTGCACTATTATGTATGGAAAATCCACAAAGAGTCATAATAGTGAGGATCTACAACTGCATTACCACTCTCACATCTTCTCATCTCCGCTATCATGCACTACAGACTTCCTCACAACAAAATACACATTCTCCTCAAGGCTTTTATAACAAGCATGTCAGGTAAATCACGTGAGACTTGGCCAGAACAATGTACCTTTTAGGTATGCAATATGAAACTATATCTGATAAAACAACACATAAAACCCAGTACACCTATCTTAACAAATATATACAAATACAAGTTGCAGTGCCTAAGGTATGTACCATACAACCTTTCGGTATGTTTCCTTAGGAAACTTTGTAAACTGCAATAGCCTGACATTTGAACAAGTAACCCTTGTAAATATTCCCAAAATTGTATACTGTTGGTCTGTCTTTCCTGCTAAACATAAGTGAAATTAGTGCTGAGTGCAAGTAACATTAAAATTAAAGTGCTGAGTGCAAATAACATTAAAGTGCTGAGTGCAGATTTTAGGCCCTTACATTCAACTTACCTTTGGTGTGGTGTCTTGAGTCAATCAGGGTATTCCTTGTAGCCACTCCTACTGCATTCTCTTTTCCCCCACCCCCCCCCTCTTTCCTCAAACAGATTAAACTGCTACAGTTCAGTACAGGCATCATTTTCAAATCTAGGTGTTTAGGATTTCCCTCTCTCTTCCCCCCTTTGCTGACCTGGTGTGACTTTGTGTAAGTTTCTTCATTGTATGGATCTTTTACTGTTTTTTGTGTAACTGAATGACCTGCTGCTAAATTCTGATTCTGGACAGACTGCTCTATTTTTTTGCAGAGGCTGTTTAAGTAGCTAGTGACTTTACTGAATTTATGTGGTAATATTTGTGTTTAAACTGAAACTGTACCTGCAGAAAGTGTATAATCAGAGCTCCTACTTGCTGCATGTGTTTTTAATGTTTAAATTGCACACACACATTGAAGAAGTGCTTTTATGACTTGAATAACTCGGGCTAGCTATACCTGAAATGCTTTTACTGACAATTTTCCAGTTGTACAATTGTGAACAATTGATTTAGTTTTTCTGGTATATCTTTAAAATCTGGCAAGTGTTTATTTACTGCATTGCTCTCTTGCTTAGGTTTCTTAGCTATAAATCTTAGTTCATTCTGAAGTGTGCTACTTTACCCCCCACCCTCAAACCTTTCTGAATGTATTATTATAAAATAACTGCCTGTTGTTGCCTTCATGCTTACCCTAGAATCTCTGCTTTTCTCTTTTCCTAGTTGAACTCTACATTTACCTACAAAACGGAGTCTACAGGACTGCAATTGGTCACCATAACAAAATCAGTTTCTCTCAGCATTTAAGCAGAGTAGGTTGCACACAAAAAGCATTTGTGAAGCTTTCACTTGCAGTGCTATGTAATTAAGCAGGTCACCATTTTGGTCAACCATAGGGCTCTTTTTTTCTACTTGAGTATTTGCCTCCTTCCCCTGTAACTTAAGTAAACTGACTCTTACATCAATCCCTCTGAGCTACACGCTCTAGGGACCTAAACCTTGTCACCACAATAAACAGAACATGCCAGAGGGATAGATTCCTGTCCCAGAGACTTCCCATACTCTGGAATAAACTACCTATCTATATCAAACAAAGCTCCTCATTAGCACTCTTCAAGAAAAATCTTGATGATTGGATGGGAAATAGGAAATTGACCCGGGGATCACCTCTGAGGCTCTGCTCGACAATGGCACAGGAAAATTATTTTCTTGGATGGCAAAAGCCAGGGTACCTTTTTGGCTGGGCTTGTATAGGCCCCAGGGTCGATAGTCTAGTACCTACCTATGAACCTATGAAGAGCTATAATACTTACCTTATAGCTTTAGGACACCTTAGGAAACCTTGTAAACTGCAATAGCCCCGCTACGTTTGCCCTTGTTATGCTCGGGCTCTCTTCGCTCCCCTCCCTGCCCCCAATTTCCTCCCACCTCCAGTACCTCTAAATTTAAAGTACTATAGCCACTCCCCCACTTTCTAGATCCTATCTGCTTTCATCTGGGATAATTACTCCCACCCCCATTCTTCTACCTACATTTTAATAGCACCTATTAGCTTTCATCTGGCATTCTCCCATCCCCCTTCCAGTACCTTTACCTCACCACTCTATCTTCTGGTGTTGCATCACCAGGTAAAACAGTTCCTTAACTCACTAGCTGAATCATAAATAATGATATACTCCTCTTTACTACCCCATTTTGTTCACACCATATCTCCTTACCTTGTATGAAAACCAGTTTCTCACGGGATTTCAGGTTCTGAAAGGCCATACTATCACCCCAGCTGTAAATCCTCCCACCTTCAACCATACTTACAGTACCAGGTCCTATCCAACATCTTGTTCAGTCTATCAACATCTCAACCCCAGGCACATTAGCTCTAGATCCAAACACTACCACAAACTAATAGACAAATTCCTGAAGTTCATCACCAAGTATAGACTTAACCTAATACTTGGTGGTGATATTCACCCCAACCCTGGCCCACCCACTTCAGATACACATACCCCCTCTACTTGCAATCTAAACTACAAACCTACAATTAATAGGCCAACTAACTCTCTCCTAGCCTGTCATCTCAATATTAGAAGCATTAATAACAAGGTACATGAATTGCATGCACTTCTGGATGCCCACTCCCCTGAGATTCTCTGTTTATCTGAAACCTGGTTAAAACCTAACACTACAGACAATGAAGTGTTACCACCTGGGTACAACATACACAGGCTGGATCGTGCTTCCAGGAAGGGGGGTGGGGTAGCTGTACTCTATAAATCTGAGTTGAATGTCACCATAGATGTAATACAACCACCTCAGATTAATAACTCAGAGATTCTTGCCACCAAATTGCAACTTAATAAAAACAAATGCATTAATATCATCTGTATGTACATCCCCCCAGGTAACAATATATCTACACTTGAAGATATCCTGCACTGGCTATCATGTCACTACCCCCAAGAAACCCTACTACTTGGAAACTTTAACATAGACTGGGGCACCTGTTCCTCAGAATCCCCAACCACCCATATTAACCTGCATGCATTTACACAAATCATATCCACCCCTACCAGGATAAGTAAACCCAACCAAAAAGAAAGCATACTTGACTGGGTACTCATAAATAGTCACCCCCAACTGTACACCTCTGGTACCCTCCCTGATGGCCTAAGCGATCACCTTCTCACATATGTAATTAAGCACAAAGCCATTAATTCCCAACAACCCTTACTCAGAAAGGATAGAAACAATAAAAACTTTGACCCTGCCAAATTCCAACAAGAACTAAACTCATGTAATTGGTCTATTCTAAAACACCTCCCCTTAGAGGAAGCAGTAGCATACTTTAACAACAAATTCCTTGAGATCCTTGATTTGCATGCACCTGTTCGTTCAAAGAGAACCAAGGCAAAAACTGCACCATGGCTTTCTATAGAGTCTAAACTCAAAATTACCCTTAGAAACAAAGCATGGGCTTTATGGCATTCTTCTAAAGACCCTCAAGATCACATTAAATACAGGCAATCCAGGAACGAAACTAAAAAATCCATTTTACAAGATAAAAAACAATACTACTGTAATTTACAGATAGTAAATCAAAATAACCCTCAGATGTTTTGGGCAGGTTTAAATAATCTACTACATCCTGGACAAACTTCAATCCCAATCTCTGCTGCTACTATTGATAAAACTCCTGAAGATGTTTCTGACAGTTTTAACCAATTCTTTACTGAGACAATTCAAGCCCTAGCTAGCCAACTACCTCCTATCTCCCCTGGTCCTGAAAGTACCATCGCTAGAAACCTACTCATGTTCAGCTTCCAACCAGTCGCCACTTCACTTATCCGTACCTTGATCAAAAAATTAAAACCCACTACACTTTCTGCTGATCAACTCCCTGCCGAGTACCTACAAAAATCAGCTGATGCTATTGCTTACCCCGTCTCAATACTAATCAATCGAACCATAGTAGAAGCAAAAATTCCCACCATCTGGAAAATATCCTATGTAATCCCACTTCACAAATGAGGCAGCTCTACTGAATTCTCCAATTATAGGCCAATAGCTATACTCTCTCCACTTGCAAGGATTATGGAAAAATGTATTCATAGACAACTCATGCACCACCTATTCCAGAATCACCTTATGGCAGACACTCAGCATGGCTTCCGTCCTCATCACAGCACCACTTCAGCCCTCCTAGCCTTTACCAACACCATAAACCATAATTACAACAATAATTATATATCCTCAGCCCTCTTCTTGGATCTTTCCAAGGCATTCGATATGGTTGATCACCAACCTTTAATCCACACCCTGCAAACATTCTGTCTAGATACTAGAGCCCTTCAATGGTTTCAATCCTACCTGAATGGTCGAAAGCAGGCTGTCCTCTGGCAGAACAAACTCTCTAATCTTCTACCTAACACCCTTGGAGTACCACAAGGCTCTATACTAGGGCCCTTTCTGTTCTCCATCTTGATTAACGACCTTTATACTGTCATCCCAAAAGTCAGCTGTATCCAATATGCTGATGACTCTACTCTGATTTGCTTGGCCACATCTCCAATAGAGTTATTTTCAGCTACCAGACCACCCTTAATACAATAGAAAACTGGCTTTCTGAACGTCGTCTGATCCTAAATACCAAAAAAACTAAAATGCTGTTATTTTCACCAACATGTAGGTCTACCACTTTCACCTTTACCATAAATGCAAATGATGGCACAATAATCTCCCCTGACCCCTCTACAAAACTATTAGGTGTCATCATAGATAATAATCTAAAATTCGACCTACATGTTAACCAAACTATCAAAACCATGAATAAAAAACTAGGGTCACTTTACAGAATAAAAGCCTTCCTAACCCCTCCAGCTAAAATTGCCATAGCTCGCTCTCACCTTCTTTCAACCCTTTTGTGTGCATCCCCTCTACTCTCAAATTTAAACAAGACTGTCTTTAACAAACTCTCAATTTGCTACAACCACATTGCCAGGTTTGCCACTGGGCTGCCTTTTAGGACACATCATTGCATCTATTTAAATCAGCTCGGGTGGCTTGAACTACCCAGCCTAATCCAGTATAACCAACTGATTATGGCCTATAAAATCCTCTATAATCCGGACAATGCTCCTGCAATTAAAAATATTATCACCCCCTATAACAATCCTAGACCGCTTTGTTCTAACAAACTACTAATTCAGACTAGCAAAATTAATAACACAGTCGGTGACTCTCTCTTTGCAAACTCTGTAAGTAGACCCTGGAACTCTCTTCCAGCTGATATTACCTTACTTTCTACCTTAGGTCAATTTAAAACTAGACTCAAACAACATTTGGCACTTAACTGGCTATGTCAATATATCAAGCCTGTCTAACTCTCTCTAGAATGTGTAAAAATCTGTTAACCAGTTTATTGTGTAATTTAATTTAATCCTGATTTACGCTCGGGATTAACTCTAACCTGTGGAACTTGTTTAACTTGCTTACTTATGTAATCACTGTAAATAGTCTGTTTGTAATATGTAATGCTGGTATTATGTAATGCTGTATCTGCTTACCCTTGGAGATTTTCTCCCCTGGTCTCCGCTGAAAATGGACATGCATCCAGTCGGACTATCCCGGTCAACAAATGTAAAATAAAAAAAAAATAAAATAAAAAAAAATGTAAAAGGCATGTTGGATTAATTGCCTCATGTACACCAGGAGGCTTATTCGCTCTAAACTATAACTGCAAAAGTGTTTCTGCTTGTTCAACTACACTCCTGTGATTACCCACTTAAGGAAACTTGGGTAACTGTTCCAGGCTGGAATATACAATCATTCTAGTCTGGTTACATACAATATTAACTGTACATAGGGAATTATTCTGGCCCTTACCCTTAAATAGCATATATATGTTCCATAACAGAAGAGTATCAAGCTTACCAGGAGCAGGACCATGGCCTTGGACAACTCCTGATGGACCTGTAAAAAGGTGAGGATGAGGTAATTTCAGTACCACTGCATGTTGCAGCACAACAAGGTAATGTCCGCATATATCTCGCATGTACAGTAGCTACTGTGTTCCTTGAAGTATTGCTGACATTTTGAGTATGAGTATACAACTGAGTTAACCCCCCCCAGAGCACATAGACCTGACACCCCCATAAAGGTATGCACAGCCTGACAGAATGACTGCTACAATATTACAAAGGTGATCACAGTAAGCTTACTTGCATGCTCCTCTGCTGTGGACGCTGTGGCACCCACCTCCACGATATGGTGTGATGGATGCCTGGGAGCTGTTGTGTCTCCCTAGGTTCACCAATAATTTTTCAGTGGCCATGAGTGGTTGTTCCATTGCAGGCCCTTTGGCAGTGATGGCACGATCCCTGGCTACATCAGCTGCCCTTCATCATGCAGCATTCATGCATGTTTGTAGCACTATGATGAACTTGTTAATATGTTCTGTCCTGGTGACCAATCTCATTCACATCCCGGATATGGTCTGCCCATATAGCAGCCCGCTATTCCCAGTTATGCCTCCCCCTGGATAGGAGGATGTGATGATGCTGCCATAGCCCTTGAAGTATTAGTTCATTCTCCACATCTGAGAAGGGGCATGCCGTCTGAGATACATTAGTCTTGAAATGCACCAAAAGGGAAAAACATTACAGGATCAAATGCATGGATGCCCACTACGTACAGATACATCAAGAACAAAATGGCCTGCACTATCCACTGCTTGCTCACCCATGTCATACCCCATAGTGTGACAACATACTATGTGTGTGGATGTAACCAAGTTAGTATCACTACTGAAGTAGTTCCCTGTGTGCCATGAGAGATTCTGCTGTATGATCATACACTCAACACTCTGGTCCACTGTGGTATGTCCCCTAAGGCCAACCACCCAATAATATGTCATAAGACCAGTGCCACACAAATAGCAGTGTGCTATTACGACCACTATATTGGGTCAGTCCAACAACATCAGTGTGCCACAATGACAAAAGACAATAAATTGTACATCCCCTGTATGTGTACGACAGGAGGGTATTAATGACATTTCATTACCATAGGTCTAAGACAGGCTTACTGCTCTATTCCCTATTCCCATACCTCTATCCTCCCATCTGCATTCTGTTATACACAAAAACAGTTAAATATCAGGTGGAGTGCAGTAACCCTCTGCTGAAATGTGCTACTAGTACTGTTTCGCAAAGGTGTGCTCTGTGTGAGAAAAGACTCATACAGAATGTTTGCCCATAGCCAGCTGCTTGTATTTTAACATGCTTCTCATTAGCAGGTAATTGCCTCTAAACCAGTTTGTGACTCTGATATCCTAATTGCAGCCAAAACAGCTGAGTTGCACCATCATTAGCCAATGACATGCAACCACTGTGCAATATGTAAGGCCTTCATGTAGAATAGGGCCCCTTTCTTAGCTGTTGAGATGGACATTACTGGTGTGAGGAGACTACATCACCGCAGAGGGTAAATCTGTAGTAGAAACCTTTACATAGGGCTGTGTGTACCACAGGCTGCAGCTGCTGCTGCAGATAATAGACATAGGCAGTGAGTGTGAACACTTTGGAGGACAATAAGCTGTAGGTGTATCTGTGTCAGCTGTCAGCCTTGTTGTAGAGGCAGAGTCAGGGTGAGAGTACCCTTTACACTTCAATTATGCCATGTGTTTAAGGTATGTATGTTAGGCAACTGTGTCAGTAACAGTGTACTCGGCGACATATAGTAGTGCTATATGGATATGTGATGTGTGTCCCTACCTGCAGGCCTGTGACTTCCAGCAGTGAAAAGCAGTTATTTAGTTTGTAATGCTTTGTGTGGATAATGAGTGCATGAGTCATTTGTTAATTGCTGTCTTCACAATAATAATGTAATTGAAATGCAACACAACACTGGATTTGAACCCAGGACTGTGTGGCAATATGTACTGTATACAAGGAATTTAACAGAGTGAGCTACTGAGTCACTGCTACAGTGGGTGTATTTGCAAGATATATGTGCACGCATACAAGAGGTCACATACATTTTCTACATCCATCAGTATGTGCATGGCTTTATATGGATGTATTTCTGCACCAGAGTCCCAGTTGAATATGTATTTTGCCATGAATGCCTTAGCAGGTGACTTTCTACATGTTGCTGATAAAAGGGCACATTTACCTGCTATCACAGGCCTCAGTTGCATCCATTATCATGCCTTTGGCTGTCTAGTGGTGTACTATTGCACCAGAGTCCAAGGTACACTTACATTTATTCCATTACTTTTTATTCCAGTTTGTGCAGTGCGGTGCAGAGCACAGCTCTGCTGAAACAAGCTTAATGACTGTAATTGGTAATTACTATGTTTTGTTTAAACCACCTGTTTTAGTTAAGAGTTGTGTGATGTGGCAAGTTAATGCAATATGCTGCAGGTGTGATGGGCTTGGGTTTGAAACATGGCAGAGGTGTTTATTTTGTACATGTGTCTTACAATGTAGCAATAGGAATGTGGTGAAATGAGGCAAGTAGGGGGAAAAACATAGTGAAAAGCAGGGAGGGGTGTGCAAGAATGGTGTAGGAAAGAACCATAGCTATCCATTTCTTGTACAGCAACAACTGTGCACTTTGACAAATTTGTAGATGAATTTGGATTCTCAAACCTCAGAGAGAGAGAGGTGAGGACAACATAATTGCATTGTCAAGCCAGTTGGACAGAATTACATGTGTCCAGTGGACATGTGTGCAAAAGGAGAGCTATATATGAGACAATATTTTTTTGGGACAGGTGCCCATTTTTTTTTTTTTTTTTTATTAAGGTGAGAGTGGAATGTTGGGGGAGGTAAGATGGGTAGGTGAGGATGCATTTGCAAACAGACAATACAGCAGACGGGTGGTGTGTGACACATGAAGGGGGTGAACTTTTTGGATAGGGAGGGTGTTGTGGAATCCGAGTCCCATGTGCCTCCACACAGCAGCAGTGTGGCCCAGAGGGTGGCTGTGCTGGAGGCAGGGCACCAGGGTGAGGCTGCCCCACCAGGGTGGCCAGCATGCTCTCAATCCAGCGCAGGCAGAGGTCATAGCCATGGTGGAATATCCTGCACATCGAGACTGGCAGCTTCGCCTGAGCGATATCACCCCCTCTGCCACCGGTCCCAGATGGGGACCAGGCCCTATTCCTTGTGGCGGTACTACCCAGCACCATAGGTAGTGCAGGGGCAGCAGAGGGGGAACCATCGGACTGGGTCCTAGACGTGCTGGGACCCAGTGTCACAGCCAGTTAAGGCAAGGTAGGGGGGATCAGCCGGAACCGGCCTATCTTGATATACTGTGGTAAATGAGGTTAGCAATAAGTTATGGTTAGTAATAAACAGACCATTGTTAGTATTAACAGAATTGAACATCATATTTATTCATCCAAATACATATTAATGTATATTATGTGTAACACAACATTAAGTAACGTGACAGTCAGTATGGTAACAGCATGCCAGTACAAAGTAAAGCATAGGGCCAACAAAACAGTTAGTTTAACAAATATGTTAATATTGCATCATAATAAAACATAATAATCAACCACATTTTCCAAAATATAGTTAGTTTGGCAAAATATGTTATTATTAAATCATAGTAAAACATAACAATAATGAAGCACATTTTTCCAAACTATAGTTAGTTTAACAAAATATGTTAATATTAAATCATAATAATAAATGGAGATAATGGGTGGGGAGAGAGAGAGAAACATTACATTATTGATATTGCAGATCATATCCCTGAAAACACTGAAATATATACTCTACAGGTGTGTAGTGTCAGTTTTGAGTACAATGACTACAATTCTCTTACAGCTGATGTAGCACGTACATACCTCTCAAGCTGTTAGCATGGGTCAGTATGTTCCAGGCAATAACAAATGCAGGTACACCACTACACAGAACATTCTCACATAATGTGGGCTTATATAACTACCCAGCTGTTCTGTAAATGGATTTGGTAATACAGTGCATTCCAGGTAATACTTTATCTGCTAATCATGTGACAGCTGGATTAGGCAGTTTTAAGTACATTACGAGAAATTGTTACACTTGAGAGGCATGTTTGTGTACAGTAAGTAAACTAGACAGCAGTCATGCCTTAGTTGGCAGGCATGGGAGTAGAACCTAATAGCTGTGACTGCAGGGGGCATCTGCAAATAATGTATTAATTGACTGCAAGAACTTAGTACAGACATGCAAGGGATACAGCCATACTGGGATTACACAGCTTTATTTATGAATCAACAATGCTGATGAACACATTCTTGGTATTGATGTTAACATTCTTTGAAATCTAAACTCAATACCTGCTCATAATATGGGCTACATCACCCATATATTTGTTGTATTTCTGGTGAGAGAGAAAATGTGAGCATTACATGGCTGATACTGAAACTTTAGTGCTACATATCACTAGATTTGAATCCAGGACTGTGTATGGTAAAATGTACGGCATACAAAGCATTTAACAGACTGAGCTATTGAGTCACTGCTGACTATTAAGTGACTGATACTTGCCTGGAGGTCACCTGGAACTATACTATGAATTGAACAATACAAGTTACAGGACATTCATCTGGCATTCTAGTACTATCACAGTGTTATACTAGACTGCAGTGAGTGAGAACACACGTGGATGAAATACAACCATACTGCATACATTAAAAAAGTTGTATTTTAGAATCAACACTGCTAGTGACCATATTTTATTGTTACTGGTTTGAAATATCTATGAAGCCCACACACAATATCTGCCCATGGACTGGGCTACCTCACCCATATACCTTTATTACCTGCTGTCTGAAGAAGAGAGAGTATTATGTGACTGATATTGGCCTGGAGACAGCATTGGACAGTACTAATACAATTTACAGGCCATTACATTTACTGACTACAGCAATTACAGTGTTACACTTGACTGCAGCAACCTTACAGTAGACAATACATACGTACAGCTCTACTGCTAAACAACATTTTGCTTACTGTTATTAGTATTGTTATTGTTTTATTGAAATACAGTTCTTATTGTTCATTTATTGCACTACAGCTCTACAGATCTAATTGCCAATTTACTGCACTACAGTTCTACTTGACCATTTATTGCACTACAGTTTTTCTTGTTTATACTTTATTGCAGTAAATGTTTTACTCTTTCTTGCTTATTGCACTACAGTTAGCATACCAGCTCTGTACTTGCCATGCTAATGGTGCAACCTGACCAGGCGCCCAGCATGGGACTCAACATTGTGAGTCCTCTCAGCTGCAGCTGTAGGGAGAGAAGCACACCATTATGCATACCAGTTTTGCAGACATTCAGCTTGCATATTGGTAAAACAGAGGTAAAATTACTTACATATTTGTGGGGCATTCTCTGCTCTCGCCTCTTGGACCCAGGAGTCCAAGGTTCCCCTCTTTCTCCTTTTCAGGTCGTCATGGTGGTGATGACACTGCTCATCTGTGTGGGGGATTCAGCAACATTCAAAAAAGTGCAGCATCTCTTAGCAGCATGCAGCCCTTCTGAGAGAAGCCAAGCAGCACAAAAACTTGCAGAACCATTGTTTTAGCAAGGCTTAGCACTGCACAAACTTTGGTAGCTGTTAGCATGTTTATGCACTGCTTAGCATGAATGAGCTTAGCGTGAATGAGCAGTGCTTAGCAAAGTGCAGCAATGCCAGAATTCACAATATTTTAATGAAATTAAAGAAAAATAGTACATTAATTTACAGACATATTCTGCCTGTTATGGACTCAAACCCAGGACCTACTACACATAAGACCATAACTCTACCCATGTAGCTAGTTGGATGTTATAAAAACTAGTATACCTTCACATATACTACTAGGCTACCTGTTAGCATTGCTGAACACCAAGCCACACCATGCAAACATGCTTAAACACAACTATAAGTAAGTAATTAATTACATCTGGTTTTGATTTTTAGATGTCTGTCAGGTGTTGGCCATATATGTATGAGCTCCGCTTGTCTCTGCTGCGCTCCGCACCACTCCACTCTGTGCAAAAAAAAATAAAAGAAAGAAAGAAAAATAATAAAAACTTTATTTATAATAATTAATTACACCCAGTTTCTATTTTTAGATGTCTGCCAGGTGTAAGCTGTCTATATGTGAGCACAGCTTGGCATTGCTATCCTCTGCACCTCGCTGTGCAAACATGCAGTAAAAAAAAATAATTACAAAAATCATAACATCATAAAAATGACATATTATACAGTTGACACACTTCTCAACATTGCAATAGTGGCGGAGAGCATTACAGGGAGCCTTACACTCATTTGCAGCCACGGGTAGCCGCTACACCTCTACCTACACTGTTTCAGTATCCATGTTCCTTGGCTGTCCCTCAGCAGCGCACCATCATTAATATGCATGGCACACTGCCAAGGGAGAACCATGGCCGTGTACATGGATACATTCCATGTAGGTTCTATACTGTGCCTACATGGACTTTATTAAATCCTGGGGAAAAATCTTGTGGTTAAACTAAAAAACAGTAACTACCTTTAATTTACTCTTATACTCAGTCTTGTATACTTGGAAAACAGTCTGTGTTGAAAGATCTCACTAGATTCCTTTGACAGAAAATATTGTTCCGTTTCTCTTTCCTGGTCTTCTTTTCACTATACTTGATTCTCTATCTAAGAAAAGCTGCTCAGAACACAACGCCCTCTTTCACTAAGAGCAAATGCTCTCTGATTAAACTTTTTTTAGCCCTGTTTTTATATTACATTGTCAAGATCATTAAACAAACCTGGTCTTAGTATTACAATCACAAGTACAACTTGAAAAAAAAACAGTACTCATTTAAATAAAGATCACTTTATTTATAACGAATTATTTGCAACACTTTTGTAGACATAATTTATTTACAATGAGTTTTTTAAAACACTAATATAATTATTAATTACACAATGTTTTACGTATGTTGGGTTACTTGTTCTCTTCCAAATGTTGAGAAACTCCATACTGCAATACATTATATGCTTGCACATGTGTGTGTTTGTGTGTGCGTGTGTGTGTGTGTGTGTGTGTGTGTGTGTGTGAGACCTCAGAAATCTGCACTGTGTGCTCTTTACACAATATAAACTGTGTACACAAAGCAGCTGACAAAACCTTCACCAAGGCTGTGTCTGGCATTGAGTGTCTAAGAATCAGTGATAAACATATCAGTTATGCTAAAGGGAAAACCAGCCAGCTGCTGGAATAATTGTACCTTACTAAAAGTACCTAGCTGCAGCCCAAACCATGTTGCAGACCAAACTGATTTTTGGGTACATTATGCTAACAGGGCAGGGCAATAGTGTAGTGGTAAGCATTGTCACCTCACAGCAAGAGGTTCTCCGGTTCAATTCTCAGTTGGGGTGCTTTCTGTGTGGAGTCTGCATGTCCTCCCTGTGTTCATGTGGGTTTCCTCTGGTTGCTCCAGTTTCCCCCCACATACCAAAGGCATGCAGTAGGTGGATTGGACACTCTAAATTGGCCCTAGGTGTGAGTGTGCACATGCAGATGTGTGTGGTGCACCCTTCAGCAACCTGAGCCTGTAAAACCTATAACTGCTGCAAAAAAGAACAGGCACTGAAGGGTGCTCGTTGCCCAATGTGCCACATGGTACATAACGGGAAAGGGACATTATGCTAACTAATCTTTGACCGCACATCATTAATAAACTTGTCTTAGTCTGTGACAGAATAACTAGATTTGCAACCAACTACCCCCTTTTGAACTCAACACTGTGTTAACACATGAACGTTAAATATCTTAAATTATCCCAAAATATCCATTTCACTTCCTCACTCTAGGCCATAAATTACTCTATTTCAAATACTGATTATTCCTCACCAGTGCTATTGCCTGGCATATTCATGCTAGATAACTTCACTCTGTTTATGATTTTTGCCAATGAAGAAAGAAAGACATGAAAACTATGGTGACATCGCTTTTAGCCACTATATTCTCTTCATCCACAATACTCTGTATTATAACACTTGTCATTTTAACAACTTAGTTTCACTCCAAAATTCTCATCTTACTCACTATTTTGTTAAAAAAACGATAAACTTTCTGTCACACAATATTTTCTTCATTTTTCTATCCACTTCATTTGCTCAGATTAAAGAAATCTAAACATATTGTTCAGAAATATCACTTTTCTGAAGTCATTAAAGAAGGAAGCAAAGCAAATTACTTGAGGTTTTGCATTTAAAAAAAAACAAACTATGAGGCAAAATCAGGGACAGCAAAAGAGAGGATCTGAAATTTTTTGCTATCTGCATTTCTTTTACACAGAAGGACACACCTGAGGATGCGTTGACTCAAAATGTGACAATAATTGGAGTATATGTGTATGTCAGTGTTTGCCTCTCTGTTTTTCTGAATGTGTGTGTGAGTTTCTGTGTAAATTAGTGAGTCTGTCAGTCCGTCTCTGCTTCTGAATATGTATGTGTAAGTTTGTGTGCCTATGTGTTTATCTACATGTGTCTTTAGGCATTAAATACTTGTGTAACATTTTAAATGTAAAATATTTCCTCCCACACCATTAACATATACTGCAACAAGTTTGAAACATTAAGCAGAGGAACTATTTTACATCAAAATACATTAATTATGCAGTAATTAAAACAAACAAACATACAAAAAACACAAATACAAAACACATTAATAGACAGCCCATTCACACAAGAATGCCCTCCAGGGTGTGTTATTAAGTGAATAATGCCTTTCCAGAAGTCTAGATGTTAGACTTCAGAACACCCTTGAGCATAGATTATTTATGCAGTAAAACACACCCTGTTCAGCATTATTGCTTGCCTGATGCATTCATCTCATGCCTTATTGCTTGCATGTGTAAAACACAGATGAAAATGATTGCTAACTAGCTTGACAACAAAAAGTCAAATGTTGGAGTACACTAATAACATAAAAAAATTAGGACATTGTGTTAAAAATGAACTGCGAATATCCTGCATTTATGGAAATGTCTCCATTAAGAGTATGGTTGCATTGTGGAGAATATAACAATGTATTGCTTGTTTAGCAATACTAATTCCATAGTAAACATATACTAAGCCTCGTAGAGAGTAAACTTCAGTAGAATGCCTCGGTGACACATATCTGGGAATCTTCAGCTTGGTGATATTTTCTGATGATTCCGATTAGTGGCTGTGATGGAAGGTGAAACACTGGAACAAGTCCCTATCCTTTGATTGTCACAACAGTAGTGAGGAGACCCTTCTATATAGCCAAGTCAATAACTAAAGGTATCTCATCCAGGCCAAAAGAAGTTAGCATTCCTCTATTATCTGGCCTGATCTGACTGGTTATACAATATAATGCCCCTTTTAGCATGCATCTATGCAAACACATCACACAGTTAGAAAGACTCCAGAGGTTCCTTACTGAGGCTTATGCCTTCAGGCAGATAGCCTAGTACCAGCCTATGAACCTATACATTAGGCAGAGCTCCTCATTAACACTCTTCAAGAGAAACCTTGACGAGTGGATGGGAAACAGAAAGTTTACCTCAGGGATCACTTCAGTGGCTCTGCTAGACAGAGGCACAGGAAACTAATCTAAGGAGGCGACGAAAGCCAACACATTCTGGCTAGGCTTATAAATGCCTTCAGGCAGATAGCCTAGTACCAACCTATGAACCTATAACACGATAACTGGACTAAAGAACCTCATCTATCAAGGCAGTCCTGAAACTCTCTTCCCCTGCACTCTCTCTCTTACAGATTCTTGTGAGGTGATTTATGCTTAGTATTTTGTGATGTTAAGGACCTAACCCTGCTAGATCTCCTGCATATCCCCAGAACAAATAATTTCATAAGCACTTGGACTAAAGACTTGAATCTCCATCAACAAATAAATATGGAGTGCTGGAAGGACCTTGCCCAGTGCTTCCTCCATCTCAGGAATGATCTTCCATTTCATGACAACAGGGTGATACCCTCATTTTTTAAGACAAACCTTGATGATTGCATGGACACCACTAAATCCATCCTGGGCCTGATTTGTTTTGCCATCCCAGAGGCAGGAGGTGCTGTATGAGGGTGGGTATTGGAAAGGTGATTATGGTTCATGGACTGACTCTGCCTTGCAAACTCTATGAAAGTCTGAATCACTGTAATGGGGGAGTTCTGAATGTTGTCAGACTTGGGGTGACAACCTTAAAAGGCACATCAATAAAGAAGCCTGTTGTCCATGTACTCATGCAGGAAGGAAGGAAGGAAGGACAGCAACTAATGCTTGACCCCAAAAGGGAGAGTAATATTCTGAATTTGGTTCTAAGCCCAGACTGAGAAAGAAAAGTGGAGTGGTAAAAATCAATGACTCAACAGTCTAGTGTAGGGCGAGATGTAACAGAATATAAAAAGACAGTAAGAAGAGTCTTGGTTGGCAGAAAGGTGATACATAAATAAACAGATTGAACAGGTTGGAAACGTAGGAAATGGATGCAGTGGAAGAAATATGGGCTAGATTAAGAAGGCATTATTGGAAACAAACAAGAAGGGAGTAAAGAAAAGGATAAGATCTTTAAGTAAGGATGGCATTGCAATTTACACGAGAAAAAGATGTTTATTAGGGACAAAATACTGGCATATGGAATGGTAAAAGACGGTGATAGTGAGTGTACAAAAGATCGTAAGGTGGCACAAAAATGGTATAAAGGCAGTCATAAAATTTGAAGCTGGCAATGGAAAGTTAAATAGAAAATACTTTTTTTATTTTTGTATTTATCCTTTGTTGACAGGATTAGTCCCATTAGGCTAGTAACTTCTTTTCAGGGCAGGCTGGAGGTGGTATTTATACTACTTGAGGAATTCAAGCCAGGATACAGCGAAATATCCCCTACTCTTTTTGATAAGTGCCATGGGATCTTTAACATCCACCTTAGCCACCACTGACTCAAGCAGATGAGACATTTTTTTAAAGTCTTAGCCAAAGGATTAAACAATCAGGAGTGCAATATCCCCCAGACACAATCCTCTGAATATGTCCAGAAAGGTACCATGAAAACATTCCATGATCATGTGATGCTACAACAGCGCCTCAGACAATCCAACTGGATTCCATGATCAACTGTGTGTTAAGACAGATGTAAAATGACTAAGATATAATAATGACATTGATGTGTTACCAGAAGAAAATCATTAAATACTATGGAAAGGGCAGTCTATGTACTATGTCTGGGCCAAAAACCAAATGAGAAAGGGTCATAAATGCTAATATCATTCAAATACAAATCTGGTTGCTTATATATGACCTTCTCAATAACCTTACCAGTAACTGAAAAAAATAATGTGGAACTGTACTTATCCTGATCATTTGCATTTAAACCAACTTTCTTAAGAACAGTGGCAACCAAGGCCTCCTTTAAGATTGAAGACCCCCCCCCAAGAGAAAACATGATAGGTTCATAGGTGTGTACTAGGCTAATGGCCCTGGAGCCTTTACAAGCCTAGCCCATAGCATTACCCTGGCATCGTGCCACCAGACTTTAGTTCCTAGTGCCTCTGTTGAGTAGAGTCACTGAGTGATCCCTGGGGTGAATTTTCTATTTCTCATCCACTCAGCAAGATTTCTCTTGAAGACGGCCAATGAGGTGCTCTGCTTGACATGTATGGGAAGTCTATTCCATAGCATGGGCAGTCTCTGGGTTATGAACCTATCCCTCCAGCATGTTCTGTTAATTGTGGTAATGAGGTTGAGGTCTCTGGAGTATGCAGTGTGCACGGATTGGGATTTCTTTAGATGTAGCATTTCTAACAAAGCTGGGTCAGACATGGCTTTGTAAGTCAAGCAGAGATCACCTCTAAGTAGGCGATACGAGACAGAGAATAGTTGGAGTTTTCTGAGTCTGTCCATATAGGACAAGTGTTTAAGGCCTAGGATCCTCTTTGTGAGGTACTTTGCGGTCTCTCCAGTTGTTACAGGTGTCTAGTGACGTACATGCAAAATGGGGCATTGTACTCAATGATTGGCCTAATGAGGGAAGAGTAGAAGGAGACAATGACCTCTTTCTTCCTGGATGCAAAACCCTTAGTAATGAGATGTGCCACATAGAAGGACTTTCTGATCACAGTGACAACGTGGTGGTCAAAAGAGAGGTTGCTGTCAACCTGTGTTCCCAGATGTCTTATAACACCATCTGTGTTCAGTGGACTACTATCAATGTGGTCATTCAAGAGAACTGGGTTTTTCCCAAGGGGGATGACGACACACTTTTTGGCATTGAGCTTAAGACCATGGTTCTGACACCAGTCATTGGTCTCATTGAGGCCTTTCTGTAGGATGTCAACATCACTTGGGGAGTTAATAATAGCTCCCAACTTGCAATCATCTGCGAACTTTGTCAGCCAGAGTCCCTTCATGTTGTCCTGGACTTCAGAGAAGTAGATACTAAACAGGAGAGGACTCAGGACTGAACCCTGTGGGACTCCACTCATGACTGGTCGGCAGTCTGACTTGGAGTCAGCTACTTTCACAATGTGGGTTCTATCTGTGAGCCAGTTTGCAACCCACCTAGTGATATAGGGGTTGATGCCTAGCTTAGTGAGTTTTTCTATGATTCCTGAGTGGGGAATGGTATCAAAGGCCTTGACCAGATCAAGGTAGGCTGTATGAACCACCTTGCCTTCATCCACAGCTCTGGTGACTGACTCAAAGAAGTCGACCAGGTTGAGCAGGCATGATCTACCCTTCACAAAACCAAACTGTGTAGGATCCAGAGTTTGGAGTTTCCCTATATCCTTGTTTATTAGGTCCACGATGATGCATTCCATAGCTTTGCATATCAGACTTGTCAGGCTAATGGGGCGATAATTCCTGGGGTCTGTAGTCACTCCTCCTTTGTGGAGAGGGATGACTGTAGTAGTGTGCCATCCGGTAGGGTCAAAGCCTGAGGTGAGGCTGTGATTGAACAAGGCATACAGATGAGGTGCCAGTTCACTCTGCAGTTCATGTAGAACACAGCCAGGGATATTGTCAGGTCCCATAGAAGCTGTATTCTTGGCCTTGGTCAGTGCTGTTTTAACCTGTGCAGCAGTAATACTGGGTGCCTGGCAATCTACTGGTATTGTGATTGGGCCTTTGGGGGGGGGTAAAGTTAGCACTGAATCTGTCGGCCAGTATATTGGCAATATATGTTGGCTCAATATAGGAGGTACCATTGTGCAGTAGCTCAGATCAAATCTGGGTATTGCCATGGAGATTCTTTACATAACTATAGAAGGCCTTGTGGTTGTCTTTATTATCTGCTGCAATTCTGTTTTCATAGCTAGCTTTAGAGGATTTGATGAGGGATCTCAACCTTTTGTTGAGGCTGATAAGGGAGTTTTTCCTGGGGACTTTGCCTTATTCTGCATCAGTTTCCTCCTTCTGTTGTAGAGTTTGTTTATGGCAGGGGACCACCAGATTGGCTTCCATTTTTTTGAGAAGAGCATCTTGGTTCTATTGGGTATGGTGAGATCCATGTATTTGTGTACGTGTTTGTACAGTGCATTGGTGTATGATTCTGAGGTTATGCAACTATTCTCCATTTGCATGGGTGCCGTGAATTCAGTTCACATGTTGTGTGCATTCTGGAAACTAGAATAATAAAATCATCATAATCAGGAATAGTGAACTTAGACCAAGCTCACAGTGGTAATTCTTCCACAGGACCATGGCACATCCCCCAGAAGTGCTCTTGGGTTTGCCGTTGACCAGATCAAGGACAGCTTGCTGGCAAATAACCAACCAGCAAACTCTCACTCATCAACCAAAAACAACTGCTGAGTGACAAGAGAGGCTGGGCTACTAAGCCTGCCCATCACTCAGAAGAAGTCTGCTGGTCAGTTCACCACCATGGAGATTTCCCTGGACAACTGCAAAGACTTCCATGTAAAATTTTAGTCTGATAAACTGAAAATGTTCACCTAACAGAAGTGTATCTTTAAGCAGGTTGGATTGACACAATCAGTGCTCTAGCCTTCATCCTGTCTTTCTGAGCTCAAGGGGCTCAGAATCTTTTTGTGGCCCAGGGAGCACATGATGTGAAGGAGATGCATACGTATGCATAGTCATGTATTTTATTATAAACCTCAGCTTTTTCATTAATGCCCTCACCACAGAATTTCTGCAACTGTTGATGTAAAACAAGAATCAATAAATTGCATTAAATTAGACTCGGATGCCTGCAAGCCTGTAAACCTTGGTCAGGGATGCCATCTGAGGTGCTTCCTTCATGAAGTGAGTAAGGTTGTGATCAGAGCATGTGATGTGTTCCACCACCAAAATTACTTATCTAAACATCTAGCTGGAACACCAAATCCAAAGACTGTCCATATATATTGATTGTAGAAGCAACAGTCTGACCAATGTGGACGTCTTCACAATACCAAAGAATTACTTTATGAGAGCCACAGATTTCTTGTCAACTCTAATACTGAAAATAAAAGAAGGAAGCCAACACTGACACACTGAAAAGTACAGCAGCAGTATCAATAAATGAACTTAGGCAACAAAATAAAATAAAATAAACCAGCTTTAATATGTAGTGAGCACTTTCGCGGACTAGTCGCTTCATCAGACATAGTACCCTTCTACTCCACACTTGCTTTATAATTACATAGAATTCAAAGCAACCAACAAACACACATCTGTATTAGACATTGCTATAACAGCAGCATAAACCTTATTAAAGGCATATCTAATCACTTAAAACATCAGAAAACACTATATATTCATCCAAAACCCATAAAATACCAAAAAACACTTTTAAAACTAGTGCTCAGTTCTCCCTTTTTTATGTTTCAGTCTTCTTTTCTTCAAAACAGGCTTTAAGGATATATAATCATTTAGACCGCTCCCCGACTGTACTCTGTCAGTATCCATTTTAATTCATGTTCTTCTGTAACATTAGTTATTTTACCCATAAATTCACTCTCATGTATTACCTCCATCATCAGCCTGACCAGTGTGAAAGTCTTCACAATACCAAATAATTCTTTTATGAGAGCCACAGATTTCTTGTCAACCCTAATATTGAATTTACATGGAACTAACCATTAAGGTGAAACCAAAACACTGGAAACAAGTAAATCTATGAATTCCCTAAGGTATATCCTTGCATTACCAGATGGATGGCAAGAGAAGGGGGTACGACAATAACCCCTACACCAATGACACATTCAAGCAGTTGACATCTCCATCTTTTTATAACTATTCTTCCTGAAAGGTTCATCTACTGATTCCCAAGTTAAATGACTTAGACTGATGTGGCTTTGTATGGGGGGGTGCATTTGATAAAATAAATGCCATGATTTTTAAATGTTTTCCCCTAGTGTCTGTAGGCAATCAAGTCTTTTCCCATTGGTCCTATGCTCACCTGTTGACAGAGCATTACTCCATGCTTGTGCCATGACCATCCTCTTCCCAATTGGCTGAGGATCTAGGTTCACCACTCTAGACCAGAATCAATCAGCTTTAAGGGGGATCCTAATTCCCACTAGCCAGGGGACTATGCAGTGGTTCCATATACTTACCTAATTATTCATGGAGAGGATTTTTCTGTTACTCTAACATCTCTGGTGACAGCTTTGAATGTGGGTTGGCACACCCACAAGACTGGGTTCAGTGCTATGTATGCTTAGGTGTTTGCACTTGTTATCCAACTGTACCATGAATAGTGCTTATCGGCATGTTCTCCCAAATGTATCACTATGTGTAGTCACATCTAGCCTCTGTCTCATGGCAGATCAAACTACCACAGGATGGAGGAAATGGCATTAGCCACTTACTCCCATCCTCTGTGAACAGCTTCTGCAGCACCCAGGTCACTAACTGAACCCAGATAAACTGGATTGTAATCCAGCCTTTATCCCTCTGCACTAAGAGCCCCGATCTTGAGTCAGATGATCATACCACAGATTCCAGTTCGATGATCATTCGTATGGGCACTGAAATGTACAGTGTTGGCCAAATTAATAGAAATTGGTGTTTTTATTGTTTTTATTTTTGTTTTTATTGTTGTTTTGCCATATAACTCAATATGAGTATATGAAATGCCAAACAAAATAATTAATGCTATATATAAAATGTTCTAATGCAGTGTTCTAATATTTTGTAAATGACCCTTTGCCATTATGAAGGATTTAACTCATTGAGGCATAGAACAAACAGGTTCATGGCAATGTTCAGTCATAGAAGCATTGTATGCCCAAGCTGAATTGAGTTCTTCAGTCAGTTGCTGCGTGTTTGTTATGGTCTTTTTCTTCATCTCTGACTTCAGAATAGCGCATACGTTTTCAATTGGATTCATATCTGAGCTGTTACCCAGCCATGGTAGCACTTCAATACCGTGGACATCAAGGAAACTTGTCACTTGTCGAACTTTGTGACATGGGGCATCATTGTGCCTGAAGATGAAGTCCCCTGTCCCTGTAAATCCCTTCTTCTTTGCCTAGTCACACTGCTGAGGGAGCAGATGTTGCTGTAGTATGGTTCTGTACTGTTCCTGCTTCACATTTCCCTGAACAATGTAGAGCTGACCTGTCCTGAAGATGCTCAGAATGTTCCACGTCATCACTTGAGTGGGGTGCTTGTATCAATCGTCCTTCATCTGCTCTCCAGATTGTTGTCTGATATATTGTACTTGCTGATCCAAACACTGTTTACAACCTGTTCTCAGTCTTCTGATGACCAGTTTTGAAACTCTTCCACCCACTGCAGTCTTTTTGCTTTCATTGATTGGACAATTTCTGTTTCTTCAGAGGTCTGCAAGCTCGAAGCCCTGCATCCAGAAGTCTCCGTCAAACAGTTCTGAAACTCACTGTAACACCCTGTTGTTCCAGCATCCCATGCAGCTGTCTGCTGGATGCCTTGTGATTCTTACAGCATTCTCTGATTAGATATGAATCATCTCAAGGAGTTGTGGACTTCTGCGTCTATATCTGCCAGAACATCTGGGCGACAACCCTTCTCCGATATTCAGTTTCTTCTGAATTCAGCTGACAGATGGCTGACTAACTCTGACCTTCTTGGCTATTTCTGACCCAGGAACACCTGCTTTGAGCAGAATCTCAACTTTTGCATACTTTCATGGCATTAAGTAGCCAATTTACCAGACTACAGAGCTGTCTCATTATGATGCATTTCTCTTTAAGTAGGAAAGTAACATGTAGTAATTTCATACTAAACAGATTTTTCTTAAAGAATTAGTAAACTGAAATTATTTTGTGAATTTCTGAAAAAGCCAGTCTGAAAATCATTAAAGAAACTAAGAAATGTCCTTTATTTTTTGATATTTCTATTAATTTGGCCAACATTGTATTCAGTACAGATGACTGTTTTTTTTTTTTTTTTTTTTCGTTTGTAGGTTCTTTCATATAATTGATAAAACCTTTTTACAAGGAATGATTGGCTAGGGTTAAGTAATCAATAAGACATTTAGCTTCTTTCCATTTAGAGAGGGTACCAGATGTAGATGACAGCTATCATCATTATTGTTCACCATTTATGTTGAACCTTTGGCAAAATATCTTAAGAGTCTCTGTGGAGAGCCTGGGGGAAAGATTAAATTATCTCATTTTGCAAATGAATTGTTAGTTTATTTGTCTGATCAAGAACAGGATCTTCAATACACCCTCTGGATACCAAGTAGGCCAATTGAAGTCTAGGGCTTTGACCCTGAATATTGACCGTCCATGTTGGCTTTAGGAATAATTCCCATACCTAGGTAATTTTCATGTACCTAAGGATGGATGTTGTTGGTGCCTTCAGTCCTGGAGATTGTTCAGGACCCTGTTAATAGAGATGGGCAGGGACAGGGAGATCGGTCCTTCCTGATTTCATTTTATAATTCACAGAAGCTCTGCTAAGATTTACAACAGCTCAGTTAAGACTGACCTATCTTTACCAGATAAAATAAAATGGGGCCCATTGGAAGGACTTACATGTTACAGAACATTTTCTAGTAGGGGGAAGGGGGTCAGCATTATGGTCTGTTATGGCTAAAGAAGGAGGAAATGTCTAGATCTAATGTATGATATTCTGGCATTGGTGGGATTAGGAATATTTGACTGGTTAGAGGATTAGCTCCATGTGTTACTTTAAGGATGATTGTGTGTAGGATTGAGATTTATCAGATTGGTTGAAACCAATCCACAAGCTCAGATACTGAAAACAGAGCTCAGAAGGAGATAGTTGTTTCCCATGGGATCTGTACAGAAATTTGTTTGGCTTTGATAGGATGATTTATCACAATTTCCCCAGCTAATAACTATTTATTTTTTATTTATTGTCTGGGTGACTGAATTGGTCATGTGATCCCTTTTAGCCATGACACAGATATGAGCCACATAAAATATAATACAAACAATTGTTGTACAGTGTGATCTAATGTAAAAGATCATTAAAATGGTTAGCTAGCCCTCTGGAGGGGTGGATTTCATGACAGATGCTAGGCATCATAGGCTTATTTGATCAGTAGAACCTATAATGAGCTGCTGCAGTCAAAGAGTCATATCTATGCAGGTTTTGATGAGGCCATGGGAAGAACTTCTGCATATCTACAAAGATCAAGAGAGTTAGAGAAACTGGACTTCCAAGATGGTTGCACACTGGCTAACAGTTAAAGTTCAGCTCTTACAGTTTTCATGGGTGCTACAAAGGCTACTGCCCATCATCCAAATAGAGCATGAACCTGTGCAATACTACACACTATGCTTACTATGCTTGCCAACTAGATATCCCCTGGAAATTCACCCTGCTGAAAAGGCAGCAGAGGTCTCACATATACCATATGTTGACATAGTACAAACATTTGTTATGAAGTCATCTTCATCGCAAACCACTTGGAAATTCAAAGAAAGGTACCCCTTCCTATTGATGTAGATATCCCTATGTGGACCATTTGGTACCTTGTTTACAACATGAGTGTAACCAATGGTGCCAGGACTGAGTGGAGAAGGGCAATGACATTGGAGAAGACATGGTGATTGTATTCTCCTATGTGGTTTGAGAAACAAACAAGAGCTTTCACATGTTCTTTCTGCACATACAGAAACTTATCCCTGTGTCCAAGGATATCGATGAGACACACATTATTTAAGGTACCATTTGAGGCTGACGCATCACAGAAGTGTTTGTCATTTGTATATTTCATGGTCTGATGAAGTTTTGTTTGAAAGCTCTTACCTCAAGTCTTGGAATAAATTAATACTTTTCTTAAAGCCTTGGTTGTCATATTTTCAGCTTGGAATCTACATCACAGAAGGTCTCCAGTAACAGAATCAGTCATTGAAATGCTGGTCCTTTAGGCCATGATATACAAATCAAGAATGCTTTTGAGGAGGTATGGATCCCTGCACTGCCAGGGGAACCTGAAGTTGGTTCAAGTGACTTGAACCAATCGTTCTATGGTTCCTAACATGTCTACTGTGCACACTGGTATTTTTCCATGTGCTGTGCTTCTGTGCATGCTTATATTTCTCCATATATTTCACCAATTTATATGCTCTCATTTTACTTGTGCATTATGTATCAATGCTATTTGCAAATTGCAACACCTGTGTTTCTTTGCTTATTTGCATACATTACCATTCTTAGTAAAAGCACTGCATACTGCACCATATCTAACCATGCAAGACTTTTCTTTGAAACACCAATGGTCTACACATGTCTGACAACCATGTAAATATGCTTTGTGTACTGCTCACATTGTTTCTGAGTCATGCCCATTGTCTGTAAAATAGACACATTAATGTATGCAACTCATTGGTGGCTGTGGTGGTACAGTGGTTAGTGTTGTCATCTCACAGCATAAAGGTTATCTGGTTCAATTCTTGGCTGGGGTGCCTTCTGTGTGGAGTCTGCATGTCCTCCCTGCAGTTACATGGGTTTTCTTCAGGTGCTCTGGTTTCCTCCCACATTCCAAAGACATGCAGTAGGTGGATTGGACACTAAATTGGCTGTAGGTGAGAGTGTATGCATGAGTGAGTGGTGCAAATGAACTACCACTGCAGGGCTAGCCACCGAGTGGTATAAACCTTGGCGCAAGATGATTTGTCACTGTGGAAGTGACACCCCGACCCCATCTGCAAAATGGGAAAAAGAGGTTGAGGATGGATGAATGGACTCATTGTAATACTTGGTACACACTGAGTCTTGATATATAAATTCACTGTATATTAATTGCTGCAGTATTTAGTTGATTTTAGTTTCTTTTGGTAAGTGCTTATTGTTTCATATAAAGCTAAATCCCTATACTTTGCATATCACAGTATCTCATCAGTAATACTTTGCACTGAACATGAAAAAAAGTCTGCACACACAAACATCTGAAATGTTTTGGTATTTCCTATCATAAAGAATCTTCAATGTCTATAAAATATTCATTATACTTTATTTATTTATTTAGTTGTTATTATTTGTTTATTGGGAAACTCTGACTGGGCCATAACAGGCCCCTTTTCAGCAGAGACCCAAAAGGGCAAATATCTATCCCAGCAGAGTGCTGTCCCCCTGACATCTCAGATGCTCAGGTAAGAGCCGCCCTCTCCAAAGCAAAAAACACAGCATCAATGGGACCAGACGGTGTCCCAGGCTGCATCCTACATGAACTCCAAGAAGAGCTAAACCCAAACATAAAACTACTGTTCAATCTCAGCCTTACTACAGGATATGTGCCCAAAGAGTGGCGTACAGCAACAGTGGTCCCTCTCCATAAAGGTGGTGCCTCAATGGATCCTGGAAACTATCGCCCCATAAGCCTGACTAGCTTGGTCTGCAAAGCTATGGAAAGGATCATCATGGACCTCATAAATAAAGATATTGGGGACCTACAGACATTGGATCCTACCCAGTTCGGCTTTGTTAAGGGCAGATCCTGCCTCTTAAACCTGGTTGATTTCTTTGAAACAGTCACTAAGGCGATTGACGAGGGGAAAGTGGTCCACACAGCCTACCTGGACCTCGCAAAAGCCTTCGATACAATACCCCACTCGGGCATTATAGATAAGCTCACCAGCTTAAATATAAACCCCTATGTCACTAGATGGATTGCAAACTGGCTCAAGGACAGAACCCACATGGTTAGAATTGCTGGAGCCATGTCAGACTCCAAACCAGTTACAATTGGTGTCCCACAAGGCTCAATCCTGGGACTTCTCTTGTTCGGTATATATTTCTCGGAGGTACAGGCCAACACGGAAGGACTGTGGCTGACCAAGTTCGCAGATGACTGCAAACTGGGCACCATAATAAACTCTCCAGCTGACACAAGCATCCTCCAAAAGGGCCTCATAGAAACAGACAACTGGTGCCAGAGCCATGGCCTCAAGCTAAATGCCAAAAAGTGTATAGTCATCTCCTTTGGCAAAAACAAAGTGCCCACAAATTACCACATAGGTGGTAATCCATTAAGTACAGAAGAAGTAATTAGGGACCTGGGGACCCAAGTTGATAGCAATCTCTCATTTGACAACCACGTCGCCAAAGTGGTTAGAAAAACATTTTATATAGCCCACCTAATCATGAAGGGATTCACATCTAGATCAGTGGAGGTCATCGTGCCTCTTTACTCATCCCTCATCAGGCCCATAATTGAGTACAATGCCCCTTTTGGGATGTACCTTACCAGACACCTGCAGCAACTGGAAAGACCCCAAAAGTACCTCACCAAGAGGATCAAAGGGCTCAAACAGATGCCATATGCTGCCCGGTTAAAGAAACTCCAGCTCTACTCAGTGGCATACCACCTGTTCAGAGGCGATCTGTGCCTGACATATAAAGCCATGTCCAGCCCGGAATTAATGGACATGCTGCACCTCAGAAAATCCAAATCCCATCGAGCTACGCGCTCGAGAGACTTGAACCTCAGCACTGAAATAAATAGGACATGCTGGAGGGACAGATTCATAACCCAGAGGCTCCCTTCACTCTGGAATAAAATCCCAGTCCAGGTTAGGCAGAGTCCCTCATTGACTCTCTTCAAGAGGAATCTTGATGAGTGGATGGGAGATCGTAGGTTTACCCCGGGTATCACTTCTGTGTCATGGTTAGACAGAGGCACAGTATACTAACCTCGAAAAAGGGCATAGCAAAATACATTTAAAATGGGTGGCGAAAGCCAAACACATTCTGGCCAGACTTATAAATGCCCTAGGGCAGATAGCCTAGTATGAACCTATGAACCTATGAGAAAGGCTTCACAGTTAATAAATCTGATGTCATACAATGCAATACAAGGTAAAATAGCAAATGTTAAGTACCATATGCAAGACACAAAAAATAATACATAAAGAAAGAAAAGCAAACTGAATACCTAGATACTGGAAATCATTATGTTTCACAGAGTTACATTGCAGTATATCTGTAGAAATTATAATGAATCTTTTGTGCCTGTAAATCAGAACTCCTTAGTAATTTCTCTTTTGTTACATATAATCAACACTTCGACACCTTTTGATTGATACTTTATTTATTCACGCACTAAGTTTGCTATCCTGGTGTGCATGAGGTGTGCATGAGGCTTCTCCTTGCCTGTGGTACCACAATATTTTTTCTTCCTTTTTCGGCTGAATGTACTCTTTCATAGCTGCAGATGCCTGCTGCACCTATAAGCTAATCAGATCACCATTTGTTAGGTACTTACCTTAAGTATACATAGTTGTATACCTTTTATACATACATGGGTTCAGGTCAGTGCTTGCTGCATCTTTAAATGTTACCTACCTATGGATAATAATGCAGCCAGCCAGTATGTGTATACACATATACATTCTGTGCATGCATAAATACTTACATCTAATGGTAATAATTCATTAATTCTATTTATAATCACAAATGTGGTTAAATTTTGAAATCTACATGTCTGTAGCAGTCTATGTATGTATGCATTTATGTATATGTATGTATGGCTGTAATATGCAGGTGTATCTTTGAAAATTTCATATGTGCTTCTGTTTGCTTGACCACCATACCACATTAACCTCTCCAGAACTTTTTTATGCTCTTTAGGTAATCTTTATCATTCTTCTTCATCACCAGCATAACATCTTTGTAGCATTGTGTAGTAAGAAATTTTGGAGCACTGGGTCCCTAGCCTGCTACTAAATAGCACATGTAGATACCACTCAAAAATGTCTGTTGTGCAGAAAAAAAAAACTTGTGCATATTAATTTAGAGGAACTCTTTACAAGTCTTTTATATTCATATTTGTAAAAATGTGTGTCAAGGTAATTTTTGAAAGCTGCCCAGCATACTGGATTAATGACATATTTAAATTATATATGCAGAATTCCTTGAATTGCTTTTCATTACTGGTTCTATGAGGGCAGACTATGTACTGCTGTTTATCAGACATCTCAATATTTTTCTGGCCCGTATAATTTGATTTCTATTTTTAGCTGCTAGAATGCAAGAGAATGGGCTCTGACATCTGTCATTTTTAGTCTATTTACTTTGAATTCAATTTTGCATATATATAGTTTTAGTTTTACAATGTCCATTATAAATGTTTGCTTGTTTTCTGCCAATATGAGTGTCATTTCTTCTGTGGTATATGTATAATTACTTTTGATACCATTAATAACTTTTTAACTCACCACTCATTTATCTTAAATATTTTTATTATTTTGTACCACACAATGTTTTAATAGCACAGGATATATATAAGTCAACTGCTGCTCTCTTTCTTCTTATGTTAATGGCATACTTAATTTACCTGTATAAACTTCTTAATCTTTTGAAGTTTGTTAGAATTATACAGCAGTTTGTGTAGGAACATTTTTTCATATTCTTTATATTGCTTTTGTACCTTATTAGGATATACAGTGGTATGTATAGGAACATATTTTAAAGATGACATTGATAAAACAGAGTTCTTGTATTCATTTCTAGAGTTTCAGCCATGCTACAGCTAGAGAGACCCATATAATGTTGCTGTCAGTATAATTCATACTTTACAACTCTAACATGCCAAGTCATGATGTTCATTTCCTGTGCTTTCCTCCATTTTGTTTGGCACTTCTTCACTTCCTGGAACCATCTTTTATATACATAATGTGATTCATATTTGCTATCTTGCATCTTCTGCCTGGCATTCATTTTCTTCCTAGTATTTTTCCAGTTGCATGTTGTGCAGTCATTTTGTTCAAATGAGTAGTGTTGTTATTATGGTCAAAATCAGAAAGAACAGCTCTCATAGAGACAAGAGCTCTCTAACTCAACTTAAAAATAAACTAAGTGGTCTAATAAAGTCCAACAAGACTTTATAGGTCAGGGTAGCCTTGTAGGCTAAGGACAATCACAAGGCCTTCTTCAGCTATGTCCGTAACCTTAAAGGTGATACTCAGCAGTGAGCAGAACTGGTGGTAAATAGCACAACCAAAGATAACCAGGGTGACATAGCAAATCTACTGGGTGATAAATTTAGCTCTAACTTCACCCCTACTCTCCCATGACCCCCTGTGAAATCCCTTCTAGGATATCTCCCCCAACTCTCAACACGGAACAGGTCCTGGAGACTTTCTCTACAGCCAAAAACACTGCTTCACTGGGCCACGATTATACCCCTGGTTGCCTCCTAAGTTGCTTAAAACATGATCTAGCAGGACTACTTGAGGCGGTCTTTAATGACAGCCTCTAAACAGGTTCTGTACCAGGTAAATGGAGGGCACCAGTTATCCCTCTTCATAAGGGTGAACCATAAATTGACGGTGGGAACTACAGACCCATCAGTCTGACAAGTCTAATATGCAAAGCCATGGAATGAATTATCATGGGAAAGATCAACAAAGATACTGGCA
Organism: Protopterus annectens; assembly: GCF_019279795.1. Classification (NCBI taxonomy): domain Eukaryota; kingdom Metazoa; phylum Chordata; order Ceratodontiformes; family Protopteridae; genus Protopterus; species Protopterus annectens. Next base: position 298,238,263 of record NC_056726.1, on the reverse strand, counting down.
ACTTACAGACACTGGTCCCATCTCAGTTAGGCTTTGGTAAGGGAAGGTCTTGCCTACTTAACCTGGTACACCTCTTCATGGGGGTCACCATGGCTATGGATAAGGGGAAATGGTGCATTCTGCCTACTTTGACCTGGCCAAAGCATTTTTTGACACAATACCTCCACTGAGATATTGTTGACAACGTCTCACAACTAGGTATAAAGCCTTATATAATTCACTGGATTTCCAACTGGCTCACAGATAGGACTTAAGAATTCAGACTTGGTGAGACCACCCCCACCAAAAGATTGGTCAGCTGAGGAGTACCCCAGAGCTCTGTGTTAGGCCCACTACTGTTTGGCTTCTACTTCTTGGAAGTCAAGGTTAATGTCAAGGGTCACTGGCTCACCAAGTTCACAGATGACCCAATAGTTGGGATCTGGGAACATATATAGACAGTAATCTGGCATTTGACCAACACATAGCCAAGTGAGTAAGAAAATCATTGTATGTCACAAAAACACACCGTAGGAAACTGAAGTATGTAAAAATAACAAATAACCAATAAAACACCTTGGTAATGGGTCCCCCTCAAATCATTTCAGGCTGGACAAGTTCAAGAAGTAAAAGTTTATTGAGTACTTTCATCTTCTTAAAGATTTCATTAGAATGAGTAATAATGGTCTCTAGCCCCTTTATATCAGATTAAAAAATGTTATTGGTTAACATCATTGCATCACTTCCTTCAATGCAATTTTAATATTACAAAATTAATGTTGTTGTGTCTTTTGGCTTTTTCCGGTTAGGGGTCGCCACAGTGGAACTCCGGTCCGCTAATGATTGGCAGTAGATTTTTACATGCAGAGTTGCCAGCCCTGACGCACAACCTTCAAAGAAGGTACGCCCATTCACGCATGTCTCCACACAGAAGACGCTCTAGCTGAGAATCAAACAGGACAACGTCCTACTGTGAGGCGACAACGCTAACGCAGCACCACCACCGCAGTAATATTACAAAATTAATAATCACCATAAAAACAATTCTTAATGTGAATTAAGTAACATAATACAGTTTATAATTTTTAAAGGGTAACACAAATTTATACATTTGAGTTTTTTTAAAAAACATACAAGTTTTTTTTTTTAATGCATAATTACACAATGACTCTTTCACCCTTTTAGATATCACAACCTGAAACTCTTAAACATGCCAGCCATTTAAAACATTAGTTATTTATAATAAATCTGATTGAGGTTATAAAATATAATTTAATCAGATTATAGTTTAGCTGCTCGCATTTTCAAAACAGGACCCAAGGATAATTGCCCATTGAGCTTGGGGTGGGGTACCCACATTAAACCGTAACTGCCATACTAGTTCTCAGTACTTGAGCAGTGTTTCCCACTGTCCACCCCTAGAGCTGGATTCTACTGGTTCTAATACCCAGAAGAAAAACATACCTTTTCCACAGTCCCTTAGGTGCCTGTATAATGCATTAGACTCCACATGCTTAGATATCTCATAATAATGTTCATATATCTTATTTTTTAATGATCTCTCAGACTTTTCAACATAATAAAAAGAACAGGTATGACAGTAAACAAGATATAAGGCTCCCTTTGAAAAACAGTTAAAATATCCGTTAGCCTTTATAGGAACCTTTATGGTAGGAAGACAAAAATCAGCACAGTATGCCATGCATTTACATTGATAACAAATCCCACATTTGTAATTGCCTATTTTCTTTGGGTCTATATCATATTATTGAAACCTCAATTCATCGAACACCTGTTTCTCAATCCGTTTTCATCGAAACCTGAATTCATCAAACATTTGTTCCATTGAACGTTTTCCCATTTTCTTTTGACTGTTTGGCATTCTTTCTTTATTAAACCTTGTTTTTAAGAAGTTCTTAACATTTTGTCCTCTTCTATAACTGTATTGAGGGGGTTTTGAGAAAATTTCCAAACCATTAGGCATCTTTGAAAATATGTCCCAATACTTTTGAATAATCTTCTGTATCCCTCCTATATCGTGGTTATATTTTAAAGTTAGGATCTAGTATAACTAACTTCTGTCTCTATTGGTCGACTCCCTTTTTGATCAGGATCTTCTCTATTGTAACTATTATAGTACCATATACATCCTTGTCCCGAGTGGCTACATATTCAACTTTCTCATTTGAACCTAAAAGGGGAATAAATTTAATACTCTGCCCTTCCAAGTATTTTTGTTCTTTATTCGCATAACCAAGGGTTCAGGGTAACCCCATTCTAAGAAAAGCCTAGTAACACTTTCTAGTTCTTCTAAAAGGTATTTATAGTCAAGTCATATGGGCAACACAAACCATTTGCCCCTTCACCATACTTTTCTTTTGGTGAAGGGGATGGTTACTACTAAAATACAAGTATGAGTGGTAAAGTTCTCTTTCCGGTAGAGTTTGGATTTAAATCTGTTGTTTTCAAATCCTTAATTAACTTAACATCTAAATAATGCATTTCCTCTAGTCCAACATTATGTGTGAATTTTAAAAAATCTATAGTAGTATTTATATGCTGGACAAATTATTCTAATTCTCTTCTTGAACCTTTCCATATTATAAATATGTCAGTAGATGGCATAAGTCTATTAGTATATGGTTATATTGTTTCAATAACGGTTTTAGTTTTTCTGTCCACATATACAACTAGGAGTTAGGTTTTGGATCTAGCTGCAGCTACTATTAGCCTAAGAGGTAGATCCATCAAATCCTTATGGACCTAGGGTATACCGGATATTGAAGGAATTATTGGTTTAGGTTTAATAAGAAATTTATGTAAACTCTTATCAATAACACTTTGTGAAAAGTTGTCATTTATAATGTCATTTATAACCAAAGTGATTTTTCTGTAAGCCATATCTATTTCATTCCTCAAAATCACTATTTAATAAATTCAGCATCTTAGACGTGACACCAAAAATCCATAATAACAACCCCACCACCTTTGTCGGACTTCATTATTATGAAATCCTTATTTCTTTATTTGAGGCCAGTTCGTTCAAAACTAATTTCTCATTTGGTTTTAAGTTAGACACCCACTTTTTATTGTTGTTCAAGTAACTTCTGATATTCTGCTCAACTAAAGCCTCAATGTTTGTGAGAATGGGATATAATGGGGGTTGTATCATTATTCTATGTCACTTGACTCACAAGCAAGGGTATATCATCCAGATCCAGTGAAGTAATAGTACCACTCTACTCAGCCCTTATCAGACCCATCACTGAGTATAAAGTCTCCTTTGGCATATAGCTAACCAGGTACAAGGTTACTCACCATCAGACTCCAAGCAATGAATACCCTGTCCCACTCAGACTGACTTATGGTCCTATCTCTGTACTCAGTCTCCTACTGGTCACAGAGACACAGTCTATGCATAGCACATAAGGCAATCTCAGATCCATCTGTGATGGACCTCCTGCTCATCCACGAGATAAACCAGAAAAGCTAGATCCAAGGATCTGAACTTATTCTGCTGAAGGGACCAATATGTATCTCAAAAGATCCTCATGCTATAGAATAATCCCCATCTACTTGAAGCTGAGCTCATCCCTGACCCCATTCAAAAGAAATCGATAATTCGATGGGAAATCACAAATTCACCCCAGTCTGCCTCCCATGTCTCTGATGGACAAAGGTTGACAGTAAGTAAATTAATCCCCAACTAACATACCACACACACACACACACACACACACACACACACACACACACACACACACACACACACACACACACACACTCACACACACACACACACACACACACACACAGACAAACACACACACACACACACACATGCACATAACCCTTAACTACTTCTTTACGAACATATCCCACCAATAGCCATCCAAGGAACTCTGGAACAAAACTGGGAAGGGTTGCACGGCTAGGCTTGTAAAGACCCTGGTGATTGTTAGCCTGGTGTAAACCTATGAACATATGATCCTAACAGACCATAAGACCTAAACATACTTAAATTATTAGGATCAACAGGCCATTAACAGCACACTCAGTCACATCTTACTGGACTTCTAGAATATTTTTGTTTATTTGTATTGATATGCTTTTATATATTGCTAATCTAGGTGTTAAATCTTTCTTAGAGAGCAGCTTCTGTTGTATGTTTTCAAAATATATGTCATATGCAAGCCTGTATTGTAATACATTTGTGAGTCCTTCTTCAGACTTGCAGTTTTCAGTTATGCGTATTTTCCATATATTCACAAATATTCTCTTGCTTTATTTAATTTAATGTTTGAAATTTAAAGCACTCTGCAATTATTAAAAGTATAGAGTTCAGATACTGCTCTATCTGTGATTTCTTTGGATGATTTTTAAATTATTTATTTGGAGCTATTAATCTGTGTAACAGTCTGTACATTTTGACAGCAGTGAAATCTAACAGCACTTGTACTTTCTTATCCTCTGGAATGTTGCTTGTTAAATAATGTAATAATCCTCTTAAAATATAAGATGTACAGTTCTCTCAATTAGCAATAAAAGTTTCACATGCTCATATATTTTAAAAGTGTATATCTTAAAACCACGCATCAAAAAGAATCACAAGCCAAAGCCATGAAATTGAGTACATTTGTCTTCTTTAACTCAAGACTTCATTAGAAATTAAATAACACTAAAATCACATGATTAATAGCAATATACTAATCACATGGCAACATGCAAAGTCCAATCAAAAGTGAGAAGCCTACTGGATTTTTATTTATTTTTTTTTTATTTAACATTTGTTGACCGGGAAAGTCCGACTAGGTTCCACAGATCCTGTTTTCAGCGGAGGCCTGGGGAGAAATGCTCCAGAAGCATGTCTTTAGAATGTGGGAGGAAACCGGAGTACCTGGAGGAAACCCACGCGAACACAAGGAGAACATGCAAACTCCACACAGAAGGCAGCCCAGCCAAGAATCGAACTGGAGAACCTCTTGCTATGAGGCGACAGCATTAACCGCTGCACCACTGCGCTGCCCCTAGATTTGTTAATAAATAACGGGTTAACACTTAGCAGGCTCCTTTTTAAAACACATTTAATGTTAAAACCCCTTCATTTCACCCTTGAGAACTACTTGCATTTTTCCTTAACTGCCAACAAAGTTCATTGTTGTCAAGCAATGTTTCATTATCCTATCCAGTTGTTTTTACCCTATAAAATCTAATACAAAATGCAAAAATATCTTGAATAATTCCCTGGTCAATGAATGTATGAAGAGATCATTTGTTTTCTGTTCAGATGTAACGGGATATAAATGTTCATAAATATTCTATGAAGGTTTCCATGTGGTTTTACCAGTGTGAAAGTCTTCTAATTTGTCACACTGTGCCAAATAAACCACAAAAGAAGAGTTTCAGTCAAATTGTTTCTTAGAGCCAATGGTTCTGTCTGAGTTTTCAAGGACTGCACAAAGGTAATCTAAAATATATTGGCAGCAGTTACAACAAACAAAGAGATAATTACCGCATGGTTTAGTCAAATAAGTGAAAGATACTTCGATGGCCTATTCAAAAAGATTTTTCACGTTTACAATTCTCTTTTAGATAAATCTAGTTATGTGTAATTTTGTCATTACCTTTTAAAATTCTCTAGTTGTTAATAATGGTGCCTTTAACCTTCTTGCTGTCCAGTGAATATACTCAATGCAAAATTAATGTCAACATTACCCTTAATTTGTGGTCAGATGCCTTGTCAGTGTGTATGGTACTCAATATACGAGCAAGTGATGTACTTTTGCATATTTTGATTTCCTCAAAAATGCAGTCTATAACTAATGTGAAACATAATATGTCCCCTGATGCTGTTTTCATTGACAGATTTTTGGATGGCAGCTTTTCATTGTAGGTGTTACTGAATGTGGGTTTCCTGAACAATTTCTAATTTAAACAACTACTAGATCTATCAGTATATAAACCCACATCCATAAAAGTAATGCATTCATGAGACCATTAAGCAGCCAAATAAGTGAGCGAAATTGTTTAAACATGTTAAGAATTAAATCATTTCCGTTTTATTTCCTTATCATATGAAAAAAAAACAAGTAATCAGTGTAACTTACATTCAGTTTTATACTTTTCCAGAAGTCAGCTTCATAAAAAGCAGTTTTTGCTCAAGTTTTTAACACAGGATCTACAAAACCTGTTGTGACAACAGCCCCCATTATTAATCCAGTTATCTCTTATAAGTTCATAAGTACTTATTAGGCTGTCAATCTGCAAGGGTCTAAAGAAGCCAAGCCTTACATTCCCCTAGTATAATTTGTTAAAATTGAAAAATGTGTTGTTAAGGACAATGTCTACATATTCACAGATCACATCCACACTTGGGCCAAATTCATAGTTAATGTTTGCAGGTAATTCTAGCCCTTCATTATGTGCAATGACAGTGTATAAGTCTCTAATCTCCATGGTGAACAAAAACATACCTTCTTGAGCATACACTTGCAATAATTCTAATAGGTGTCATGAGTCTCACAGAAAAGATTTACCATAATGAACAGCATTGGCATGTAGAGTATCACTGTATGTAGCGGGGTGGGAGGTTGGCATAATGGTGAAGATGTTTACCTTATGAACACAAGGTGTAGGACTTGATTCTCACATGGGGTAATTGGCTAGGCTGAAAATGGCCCACAAGGGCAGTTAGCTTAGTATGAATCTACGGGTGGGAGGTTGGCATAATGGTTAAGGTGTTTACCTTACAAACATAAGGTGCAGGGTTTGATTCTCACATGGGGTAATTGGCTAGGCTGAAAATGGCCCACAAGGGCAGTTAGCCTAGTACTAACCTATGAACCTAATGGTCAAGGATTCAGTTTAAGAACTTAAAGCAGAGACAGTATATAAAAATGGAGGTTTGATTTATGATTTCTTCATCTTTAAGATCCCAAAGAATGATAGAATGTGAGTTTTTTCAACACTCAAATAATCACAGAAATCTAAAGTTATCCTATTAGTGTGTAGTAGACCAAAAAGGTCTGCATGAATAATTTTGTAAGCATGGTTAATGTCCAATAGAAAACTTTTTTGTAGTTGTTTGTATTATCAATAGATTTTTACTTTCAATAGTATATTGACCATATTGATTCGAAACAATACCTTCACCCTCATCTGATTATTCTGAGTTGTCTGTAGATAGATAGTTTGGTTAAGCTGTTCTTATTCTGAACACTTAGATTACAAATTTTATTAACAGGAGGTTTATTCAGAATTGATCTAAATTCCATCTCACAGTGTTTCCTGATAGCTGATATTGATTAATTGAGTGTGGCAGTTGAATGCGCTGGATTTCTGCAGACCAGACTGTTAGACAAGTCATGTGTAAGTTCAAGAAGTGTAAAATTCAGTGTAAAAGGTTTTAATTCATTTAAAGTCTGTTTTACTTTTGTCTGCTTTGCAGGCACAAAACTGAAACATTTTTAACTACTTTAATCTCATTGTTAGTTAAAGAATGTGAATTTAGGCTGTAAATTTCAAATGTACTGGGTTTAACTCCTGTGACGTATATTATTATTCACTATATTATTGTTAGCCGATAGTAAAGTGATAGGAGTATCCTGACTCACTGTGTCAATGCTCAATCCTTTTACTGTTAAGGGTTTCAGATCAAAGAGACCAGAATTTAAGAACTTATTCATGAATCAGTATTGAAATAATTATTTTGCAGCAAACATTGCATGTGTATGTATACACACACACACACACACACACACACACACACACACACACACACACACACACACACACAGATTATGGACATAGCAATTTGTAAAATGATTTGGTGTTACAAGACCCAAAGGCCCACTACCCTGATACTACCCCATTCCATATCTGGGGAATTAAGATATAATATTGTCATATCCTGTGTATTATTGGCTAGGCTTGTAAAGGCTCTTGTGCCATTAGCCTAGTAATCACCTATGAACCTATGAATACACACACAAATGTATATAATGTCAATACTTGCTTTGAAACACTTTTTTCTCCATTTTACTTTGTAGTCACCTAATTGACCCCATACCACTTTGTTTTCCCTTTCTCCTACATTTTTTTTTGTAATTTCATTTTTAGTGGTTTGTATAAGTACGTATATACAAGATTTTGGCCCTGATGTATTGACATGTGTCGTTTAAATTACTTTTATGCTTATTATGTACAAAAACATTGTATATTGATTACAATATTTCTTCATTGTTAAATGCTATTTTGCAATAAACACAAATTCACTCTGTATTTCGCTATTAATATATCTAATTAGAATTTCATAATCACAATTTTGTAAATATTTGCAAATGGTTATTCAGAGATCATATTGTATTTACAGTACACTTAGATGTTTGTTTCCCATGAGTCATAACATGTAAATCATTTTATAATATAAATATGTATGGAAGTTTTTTATGTTATGCATACTCAGTTTTAGCTCCTTTCTTATCAATATTTTACTCTGCAGTCAACTGATCTGCTATTTTGAAAAGCACTAAGTTTTCTTCTCACATGCTGCTCCACAAAATCATTGCTATATTTTTACTTGTTTCTGCTGCTTTTTGGACATAGATGGCTTACACACGAGCTAGCACTGTCCGCATCTGTTATGTATTCACCCTAATCATGCATTCACAGGAATACATCATTACACGCATGGACTTTGGAGCTTCTGTTTGATACACTTTTAGTCACAGATGTCTAGTCTTCAGACAACAGGCCCAGATGGTATTTAGGAGCAATTCTGTGCAAGTGTGGACTGTGAGAGTAAGGCAGAAATGCAAGACTCTGATGACTAACTCTTATATTTACAATCATTAAACAATTAATACAGTTCTGCATATACTAGGTCCAAGATTATGGCATCTCAGTGAATGTTTCTTACCCTGAAGTACAATGACTTCAGAGTTAATATGCATAGGTAGCAATGGTATGGGGTGTAGTTCCCCACATTTGGGGCTACAGAAGTGATTTAAAGTCTTTCTGTGAAATTCAGTTTTCAGTATTATATTTAGAAACCACACTTTACTAAATTAACATTGGAGTGTCAGTCTTTGACCTGTCACATTTTTGTGATGCAGCTGTGAACTACAGATATGCATCACTTACCATGCTATTTAATATGTTTTTCTTGGCTTCATAAAGATGAACTCAAGAACCCTGGGATGCTAACTTGTTATTTTCAGAACTGTTAAATATTTTTAGGTTGATATTTTAGAAAACATGCAAACAGGAAAGGTCAGTTAAAGCAGAGTTCATGAGTTATTAGATCAGCACAGTGCACACAAAGTTTATGAAATTTATCACACTGTAGACATCAATCTTCATCTTAGAGGTAATCAAATAGATAACATTTCTGTATCAGATGTACCACGGATGAAAGATTAATACAGCGGCATTCTGCTATTGTCATTTCACTTGTCTTAAAAGATATGACTTCCTGGATACGAATCAGTTATAAACCATCCATTCTTATTCCAGGTTCACCCGCAGAAAGATGCACATTCGAGAAATGACAGTAGCAAACCAGGAGGAAGCACCATGGAAAAAAAGAAAATTCAAGTCAAACTGGTAAGGGCTTTATTTCAATTACATGACTGGGTGGCTTTTTCTAGGTAACGCACTTCAACAGCCAAATTATCAGTGCTTTCTTAAAATTAAGTTACTGTTAATCATGACGCAAAACCTTCTATGTGTTATGTATTGCTCAAACACAACAGTGAACTGCAATTAAATTATTTTCTGCATCTTAATTATTATTTTATGTCATATTCCTTTATCAAAGCCACCTTTTCATCAACACTTATAGATTTTTTGTCCTTGGCGATTTTAAATGCCGACTGTCTAGCCTACCATAGAAGCATTATTGAAATCTCAGTCTTGGATCACTGCACTGTGAATTAGATAATCAATATAATCCAATATTATGAACTTCATTAGGCACATGCATGCCTCACAAACTTCCTTCACCAAAATGTGTGACACTATGTATTAAAAGTGGAAAATGTGTGGCACATGAACAAAATTGAAACTGGAAGTTTAAAACATTGGGAAATCAAATGTGACAATGTGTTAAAACTGTTTAACTTCACTTGTATTTAAGCACCTCATTTGTGCAGTTTTGTGCTCAGTTTGGCAGAGCTGCTTCGAGTTTGGTGACCTTAGTCAGAGTTCTGGTGTGAATATGAACTAAATTCAAGGCATCCACTATCTTCAACAAAGAAATAAGTATATTCTAAGAATGCGTTGCACTGTTTTGAACTGCATTTTGACTAATTTCTGCTTTATTTTTTGCTGTTTCTACTGCTGTGACCATTTTTTCTGCACTTTGAATTTCTAGTACTTCTGTATTTTATAGCATAGGTTAGACTCAGACTTGCTGAATCTAGGCTGTTTGGTATTAATTCAGCACTAAAACCAACCATCCTACATTAAGAAGGCTCTCCTCCACCCTTGTGGCAGAAATGTGTAGCCCATGACTTATCTGAGTTGGGGATTGTTGGAATAAGGCTCAGTTGGGGCTTTCCCATTGGTTAGCTTGTGTTAAAACTGTTTAACTTTGCTTGTATTTAAGCACTGCATTTTCGCATAGCTGCTCACCTCGCAATGAAGTTTAGCACTGCCATGTATAGATGCAAGCACTTAGAAGCATAATTTTTCCCTTGATATCAGATAGAGATCCCTCCTTAGCTCCACTGTGTCTCTGTGCACAATGCACTTCTGCATTGCTATCCAGCGAGCAACTCAGCTGCACACTCTGAGGTGCTGACACAGTCTTCCACAATTAGCCCTCCACGGTAGAGCTGCCTTTGTTAGTCTCATAAACAAGCCCTGGTCCATCTATCGCATACCTACTAGTTACTATAATATATACCTGCGATAATGGATGGACAGTTTTCCACCATTTCTCCAGCCAACCTGATTGACATGGGCATTCTGAGGTAATGTAGCAGTTGGTAATATAAAAGTAAGACAGTAAACACCAAAGCAGCCCTTCCACTGCTCGAAGAACCAGTCCGTTGGAGGAACATTGTGATAAAAAAGACTTTATTACTCTTGTCTTAAAATTGCATAAAAAACTTTCGCTATTCAGCGTAGTTATTATTCAGTCAGAAAAGGACAAAACAGTTGAAATCAAGCGCTTTCGCTTGGTCCCATTGCCAAGCTTTATCAAGATAAGATATGCACTAAAAGAGAACTGTATATATAAAGCTCGTTAACCACCATGTGACAACAGAAGTAATTAAACTTTAAAGCTGTACATTCATTTCTTAGCCTGACTACATTTCATTTACATCATCGTACTATTATTGTGTAATCCATGAATACTGATGTGTATAAAATATAGAAAATCATATTAACTTTATTTTAATATTAAAATTCATTAAATCTGATTTCTTATATACTACAACAAAATTAATTCATTTCATGTCCTACAAAAATATGTGGAATTATAAAAAAAAAAATATATATATATATATATATATATATATATAGACGTATAACAAACATACATGTGCAATTTTTATAATATAAATAAATAAATAAATATATAAATATTATAAACATTCTATAAAAATATTATAAAATATATTCTCAATGTGTTTGATGAACATTTTCTAAACTGTTCAATACAAAACTAATACCTACAAAGATTTATTAAAATCAATGAATTATTGTAAAAATTCATAAATATATTAATTCTAATTATATTATATTAATCTATTTTACAAATCATGTATTACTTAAATAATTGAACAAATTCTATGTACAATGACATCGAATTATTTATGAATCACAGTCTGGCCATTCTTAGTTTAAGAACACTTTTTATGTTTATATTATCATTTAGACCGGGACTTGTGGCAGCATCTAGTTTAAGCTGCCACAAGTGTTCCTTATATTCTAAATGGGTTTCCCAGTCTCCCCCTCTACCATCCATTTGCACCTGTTCCAACACAATAAACTTTATACACATCTCAGGACATGAAATTGAATGCTTATAAAAGGCATTTGTTTCTTTTTTTCTAGAGACTTCATACATGTGCTCATAAATTCTCTTCCTCAAGGACCTTTCTGTTTTGCCAACATAAAAACTGAGGCACTTTGTACAATATCCCAGATATACTATTCCTTGTGTTGCACAATTCGCATAAATGTTGGCTTTAAAACAAAAATTCCTAGAAGGAATATACAAGGAACCTCTATTAAGAATGGATGTGCATTGCTTGCAACTTCCACATTTATAAGTGCCTTTTTTCATATTCTTATTATTGCTAGTTCTTCCTTGAGGTTGAAACTTCTCAAATAGTTCCTTTATGTTGGTGTCCCTACGTCTAGTAAATATAGGATACCTCAAAATATGTTTATTTAATTCTTCATGTCCTGTTAAAACCGGCCAGAACTTACTAATTACCTCTTCAATTTGTTGAGAATCATTTGAATAGGTATGTGTGTAGTTATTAGAAAAAACAGCATTACTAATTTGACTAGGTTTTGTTTCTAAAATCTGCCCCAAACCTAATAAAGGGGGGTATTTGTTCTCTCTGTGTTCTAAAACTTCTTTACTCATCTCATCAATCAAACCCTCAGGGTAACCCCTTTCCAAAAACATACTTTTTAATGTCAATAACTCTTCCATAAAATGTTCTAAAGTACTTGACATTCTTGATGCCCTTACCATTTGCCCTTTAATTATGCCTTTCTTTTGATAGTAAGGGTGACCGCTTGTGAAATGTAGGTATGTGTTGGAAAAGGTGGGTTTTCTGTATAGTTTAGAAGTGAACCTGTTATTAACACAATCCTTGGAGATTGTAACATCCAAATAATTCATTTTCTCATTACTAATAACATATGTAAAAGACAAAAAATGAGTCATGGAATTGATGTAATCAAAAAATTGTCCCTCAGTACCAGTCCACAATATACTTATATCGTCTAAAAACCTGGTGTAATGCTTTATGTATTCCTTCCATTAAGTGGAAAAGATGAAATCCTGCTCCCATCTATGTAATACTATGTTTGTATACATAGAGGCGCATGGGGCACCCATTGCCACCCCCTTTTTTTGTATATATATTTCTCCATTGAAAAACATGAAGTTATTTTTTAGTATAATTTCCATGAATTCAACTAGTAAATTTATAGTGTTAGTTGACAAATCTGATAGCTTAATCAGTCACCATATAAACGCTGTCCTCAGATGGCTCTACAATACTGCTCCAAGTCAATGAAGTACAAGGATGTATCCCAAAAATCCACAGGTACTACTCCACATAAAGGAAATTGTAGTCAAGAATCCAGATATGTAAAGGAATAACAGCTTTATTCACAAAATTACAAAAATAGTAAGCGCTTTCGCCGTTAGGCTTCCTCAGACTTTACAAATGACACTCCATAACTTCTATTTAAATAATCCTCCCAGTACAATGATTGGTGGAAGACATTTAAAGTCAAACTCATAATTTAAAGCGCTATACGTATTACAATAAAATCATTCTGATAAATACTTAAAAATTCATATAACATGCATTTGATAAAAACATACAAACAAATATAATATAAAAATCTAAGTATAAAATATAATATATTAATATATTAATGAAAAAACACTTTTACAAGCTCACACAATAGAACATCAAATGACTGCCACTACACTAATATATGGTTAGGTCATTTTGGTCTAAAGATCTTCCTGCTTTTCAAAAAAGGTTTAATATGGACTTTATCATTTAGACCCGGCGGTTCATCCGCCCTCCATCTAATGATCCATCTAAGTTCACATTCGAGGGTCTGATTTATTAAATCACCTCCTCTATAGTTGGTCACTAAATGCTGTATAATGCTAAAATTAAAAACATGACCAGGACCTGTTGCCTTGCAATGTTTAGCCAAGGCATTGAACTCAGATCCTACCCTAATATGATAGTTATGCTCCCTAATACGGTCTTTAAAAGTCCTGTTGGTTTTCCCAACATAAAACGAAGGGCATGCTTCACATCTCGCCAGGTAAATAACATTCTTGCTGTTACAATTAGTGTCAGTATTAAAATAAAACATATACCCAGTAACCGGATGTACAAATGTCATCTCCTTATTAATGTAACTACAATGATTACACCTACCACAAGGTATGGTGTTCCTATCTAGTCTAGGAACCATCTGCTTAGGACCTACATTTCTTGGTTTACACAATAACCTCTTTAAGTTAGGTTTATTTTTGAAAGTAATTTTCGGCTGGTGTCCTACTATTCTACCAATATCACTATCTGACAGTAGGATATCCCAATGTTTATGTAACATTCCCCTCACTTCCTTCGTGTCTCTAGTGAAAGACATGACTGGCCTAACCTCCGTCCCACAGTGGTGCACGCCTTCCTCAGAAAAACTAGTTTGGTCAGAAAAATAGGGTCTAGCTCTAGTAGTTCTTAGGTCGTTTACTTCCAAAATAACTTTCTCAATCAGTTTACCGTCATATCCCCTGTCAATAAACCTCTTCCTCAACTCTTCTATTTCCTTTTTATAACCATCTTCCAGGGGGTTATACCTAGACGCTCTTACAGGTACAGCGGCAGTACTTTGAAGCTTGCCTAACGAAAAAGATTGTACCTCGTGGGCTACGTATTTTAAAAATGCCCATGTCAGGGAATAGATTCCCTGACCTTCTTTTCAAATGGCAACAGCTTAATATTGAATTAAGTTATAGTTATATGAGATTACTTATTGAATATCATACACCTGAAGAGAATGTGCTAAAAAACTTGGTTAATCAATATTTCCAAGATCTTAATAAGAAATGTGTTAATGTTGGTTTGTACAATAAGGTTGAACGAGTGCTTGATGATGTTCTATTATTTGAAAAACGATTGGTAGAACAGAAGAAGGTGAAAATTACTAGAGACGTAAGGGACTTTAGCAATAACCAAGTGTTTACCTGGCCTAGGGAACATTACAGCAACACTAGTGGCAATGTTTTTAATAACCGACGTAGCTATGCGTCATCTGTCTCCAGGGCCTCCACACGGAGGCCTTCGGAGCATTCTGTAGCACCTTTAACATCAGAAAATAATAATACTATTCAGGTAGTTAATGTAAATGACATAACTGAGATTACTGATGAGATATTGGCACCAACGACAGAAGGGAGGAATGTTCCTCCTATGGATAATGGTGGTACATTAATGCAGGGCGATGCAACGAAAAGCCCACTGGAACAACAAGGACCAAGGGAGTATATAAGTAACCCACTTTCAAATAGTAATGTTATGCAAAACCCTAGAGAAGTTGTGGTTAGACCAAAAGTTATATCAGGGGGAAGAACTGACGATAATTTATCAGCACGGAAGGGTAACATCCCTTTCCCGATAGCACAGGACCAGTTTATAGAAAGAAAACGTTCAGCAAGCAGGGGCAGACACAAAAGGAAGGGGTTGTTAGAGGATTACAACGGACCCACCCTGAAAAAGATGTGGGAGAGGACTTCTCATTAATAGTGAATCTATCTAGTAAAATCTTGAGTGAAGCTGAACAACAGGTGTTAAATAAGGGCTTAAATTTTATACCCACACGCAGGGACGATGTGGTTGATTTGATCATTGATACTAAAATGTTTACTAGGAATATTCAACTTTAATTAGATTATAGTTTAAGCAATGATATTAATCAGGTACCTCGGTTTCGTCCAAATAGTACGTACATACCACAGCTTCACCCGGTGATAGATGGTTTTGGTAGAGTCTTAGAGAATGACATACATAGCCATTTTCAGACGCACAAGTACATGAACCATGGCCAGAATCTAAATTATAAACAAAGAAGAGCATTAAAAGATCTGAGAAATGATAATACGCTGGTCATCAGACCAGCTGATAAGGGCGACCCCATTGTACTGATGGATTTAGTTGATTATAGTGAGAAAATGGTTCAACTTCTAAGTGATGAAAAATTCTATCGTAAAATAGACTGGGGAATAGTGAAGCAGAAGGTCTTTGATGTCTATTATACACTAGATGACCTTTTTATGTCATCAAGCATTACTGAGGAGTTATATAAGTACTTTAAGGTTGAGAACCCAGTGGTACCGGTCATCCAGGGGCTACCAAAGATACATAAATCTCGAACCACCCCTCCCATGAGACCCATTGTGGCTGGTCAGGGGTGGGTCACTGAACCACTATCTATCTATACGGAGATGGCCTTAAGACCATTGGCTGATATGAATAATTGTATACTTAGAGACAGCAAACAATTTTTGTTAGATTTATATACCTATACTAGTGGTTTGGATGAAGGGAGACAATATTTCTTGGTCACCCTGGATGTTGTTAGTTTATTTACAGTGATACCCAATGATACGGGTATCTACTATATACAAGATTATCTACGTCTGCACTCTGATTTCTTGGCAAATAAAATAGATCTACTCACATTATATTTGGAAATGATACTTTCTAATAATGTGTTTGTTTTTGGTAAAGATATTTACCTCCAAAGGGATGGCGTGGCTATGGGCACATCTTGTGCCAATAGCTACGCCAACCTTGTAATGGCAGCATGGGAGGATAAATTCCTATATAAATCTGATCTATTTAAGAAATTTGTAGGCCTGTACCGCAGATTTGTGGACGACCTCTTTTTTATTTGGCTTGGGGATGTCGATACGTTGAGAAGTTTTGTAGAGTTCATGAATACTTCCACGGACTTTTTGAAATTTACCCTGAATTATTCTGATAGCAGGATTTCATACCTAGATGTAGATGTGTTCAAACTGGACAATGGACTTCTTAATACCTCCATCCATCGAAAGTTATGTCATAGGAACACACTACTTCATAGGGATAGCATGCACCCCCACCACATTTTTCATAATATATTGAAAGGTCAGTTTATGAGAGCGTCTAGGTATAACCCCCTGGAAGATGGTTATAAAAAGGAAATAGAAGAGTTGAGGAAGAGGTTTATTGACAGGGGATATGACGGTAAACTGATTGAGAAAGTTATTTTGGAAGTAAACGACCTAAGAACTACTAGAGCTAGACCCTATTTTTCTGACCAAACTAGTTTTTCTGAGGAAGGCGTGCACCACTGTGGGATGGAGGTTAGGCCAGTCATGTCTTTCACTAGAGACACGAAGGAAGTGAGGGGAATGTTACATAAACATTGGGATATCCTACTGTCAGATAGTGATATTGGTAGAATAGTAGGACACCAGCCGAAAATTACTTTCAAAAATAAACCTAACTTAAAGAGGTTATTGTGTAAACCAAGAAATGTAGGTCCTAAGCAGATGGTTCCTAGACTAGATAGGAACACCATACCTTGTGGTAGGTGTAATCATTGTAGTTACATTAATAAGGAGATGACATTTGTACATCCGGTTACTGGGTATATGTTTTATTTTAATACTGACACTAATTGTAACAGCAAGAATGTTATTTACCTGGCGAGATGTGAAGCATGCCCTTCGTTTTATGTTGGGAAAACCAACAGGACTTTTAAAGACCGTATTAGGGAGCATAACTATCATATTAGGGTAGGATCTGAGTTCAATGCCTTGGCTAAACATTGCAAGGCAACAGGTCCTGGTCATGTTTTTAATTTTAGCATTATACAGCATTTAGTGACCAACTATAGAGGAGGTGATTTAATAAATCAGACCCTCGAATGTGAACTTAGATGGATCATTAGATGGAGGGCGGATGAACCGCCGGGTCTAAATGATAAAGTCCATATTAAACCTTTTTTGAAAAGCAGGAAGATCTTTAGACCAAAATGACCTAACCATATATTAGTGTAGTGGCAGTCATTTGATGTTCTATTGTGTGAGCTTGTAAAAGTGTTTTTTCATTAATATATTAATATATTATATTTTATACTTAGATTTTTATATTATATTTGTTTGTATGTTTTTATCAAATGCATGTTATATGAATTTTTAAGTATTTATCAGAATGATTTTATTGTAATACGTATAGCGCTTTAAATTATGAGTTTGACTTTAAATGTCTTCCACCAATCATTGTACTGGGAGGATTATTTAAATAGAAGTTATGGAGTGTCATTTGTAAAGTCTGAGGAAGCCTAACGGCGAAAGCGCTTACTATTTTTGTAATTTTGTGAATAAAGCTGTTATTCCTTTACATATCTGGATTCTTGACTACAATTTCCTTTATGTGGAGTAGTACCTGTGGATTTTTGGGATACATCCTTGTACTTCATTGACTTGGAGCAGTATTGTAGAGCCATCTGAGGACAGCATTTATATGGTGACTGATTTTGTTTATTTTTATTCGTTAACGCTGTCCACAAGCTCTGTCGGTTTGCTGTGCTACTTCTTGTTGTAAATCTGATAGCTTGTGTTAAAACTGTTTAAGTTTGCTTGTATTTAAGCACTGCATTTTCGCATAGCTGCTCACCTCACAATGAAGTTTAGCGCTGCCATGTATAGATGCAAGCACTTAGAAGCATCATTTTTCCCTTGATATCAGATAGAGAACCCTCCTTAGCTCCACTGTGTCTCTGTGCACAATGCACTTCTGCATTGCTATCCAGCGAGCAACTCAGCTGCGCACTCTGAGGTGCTGACACAGTCTTCCACAATTAGCCCTCCACGGTAGAGCTGCCTTTGTTAGTCTCATAAACAAACCCTGGTCCATCTATCGCATACCTACTAGTTACTATAATATATACCTGCGATAATGGCTGGACAGTTTTCCACCATTTCTCCAGCCAACCTGATTGACATGGGCATTCTGAGGTAATGTAGCAATTGCCTCATGTATACTGACAACCACTTGCTCCTAAAGCAAACAAATACAGTATATGAGAGATGTAACTATACCATGAAATTAAAATCAGTCCTCTCACATAATAATAAACAAGACATACAACAGGTTGTCAGCACACACAACTCTCCTCTCACACAAGATAAGGTCAAGACACATAAACCCACATATGCAGAGGTACTCACTAAAAGTATACTAAAAGACCAGAGACCTCCCAAGTGCAAACAACATACACATACTGGCACATGAACAGAATTCACCACTACACATAACACACATATCAGTGTCTCAACAATTAAACCCCTAAGGCAAAACATCCCAAAACCAAATGTTCTGCTCATAGGCAACTCAATAGTGAGACACACAGATGTCCCCCTCACCAGGATGGACAAGGAGAAGGTCACGGTCAGCTGCCTGTCAGGTGCCAGGATCTATCATATCATGCATGCACTCAAGTCACTCAGCAACAATTACCGTTATGACTCTGTCATAGTACATGTTGGTGTGAATGACTTGAGCCATACCTCCCTGGATTATATGAAGAGAGACATAACTAAACTCTCAGATTAAGAAAGTCCAAAGATGAAAAGCCAAAGCAGGAATCCACACTAGACATGGTACCATACAAGACAAGCCTTTTATTGATGAAATTGACTCTCAGATTATGTGTCTCAGGCAGGTATGCCCTAGCCCTAAGCAGCATTCTACCTTTACCTAGGATGATGCCACAATACAGTCAAAAAATGATTGATTTCAATAATTGGCTTAGCTTCTGGTATCACTCCAGGGGGATCCAGAATCTGACTGCCTGGAAAGACATGATCGACAGTCTACGTTACTTTACCAGAGATGGTCTGCACCTGTCTCCTCAAGGCTTTTGGATAATGGCAAAGATGCTTGACTCCCCCATAGTGCCTTTTTTAAGCAACGTCCAAACAACAAATCTTCCGATGTAAAGAAATCCACTACAGACAAACTCAGGTTCATGCTGCTTAATGCTAGAAGCTTAAACAGTAAACTGCACTCCTTGGAAGCACTCCTCACCTTGGAAGATGCTGATGTTTGTGCAGTCACTGAGACTTGGTTCAAGGCTGCTGAGAGCACCCCGGCTGTACAAGGCTTCAATGCCTTTCACACATTCAGACCCCAAATGAACATGAAAGAACCAAAGGTGGAGGTGTAGCCATCTTCATTAAATCCAAATACACCTCGAGACTGGTGAAACAGGGCAACTCTCTTGAGCTACTCCAGGTCCAATTAACTATAGGTAAAATACCCTTCCACATCATCGCTAGCTACACCTGCCCCACCATGAACCAGGAGAAGCACACCACCTACCTGGACATGCTAGAGTTGCTCAGTATTCAGCCAAATGCCTTGGTCATGGGAGATTTCAAATATCCTTCCATCGATTGGCTGACTTACATGAGCACAAACATGATCACTTTGAGATTCCTGGACTTTGTTAATTTAAATGATGTGGAACAGTTAGTCCGTATCCCCACAAGGCAATCAAATGGCCTGGACCTACTGCTCACCAACTATCCCCTGTGTGTTGCAATTCCTGATAAGGTCAGACCATAAATCTGTCTCGTTTGAAGTAAAGATCAAACCTGACACCCCCACAGGACTAAAAAAAAAAATGAAAAATTTCTCCAAAGCAAACTATTGCCTACTAAGTGGTGGTATAAAAAGTTTCAAAGCTACTGCCAACATAGCCAACAACTCCTATGTAGAGGAATACACAAATATCCTATATAGCGACTTACACAAATGCATTGACTCAACTGTACCTAACAGGAACAAAATCAGGTCTTCCTGAAAAGCAAGCCACCCTGGTGGACTGTAAGAATCAATAAATTATACAGTAAAAGAAGGAAACTGATATCTAAGAACAGGAAGGAACTTACTCAACAAAGAAAGAATACCCTATGTAGCTTAAACAAGCAAATCAGATATCTTATTAAGTCCTCTAAGGCTAGCTATGAGTCTAAATTAACATCCTTAGCTAAAGATAGTCATAATACATTCTTTACCTACATCCAAAAGAAAAGGGAATGCCCAGCCATGTGCCAAACGTATAGTGGACAGTACAACTCACACTGAACCTGAGGAAATTGCCAACCTGTTAGACATCAGATATGGCAATAACTTCACCCCTCTATCCCCACCAGACATACCCCAGA
Organism: Protopterus annectens; assembly: GCF_019279795.1. Taxonomy (NCBI): domain Eukaryota; kingdom Metazoa; phylum Chordata; order Ceratodontiformes; family Protopteridae; genus Protopterus; species Protopterus annectens. The sequence continues at coordinate 298,217,283 of NC_056726.1, read as the reverse complement.
GCATTCCTAACTCCAGTCCCCCAGCGAATATCTCCAAGAACAGGTCATACAAATACTCTCCGAGTTCAAAAACATGGCCTCTGTGGGACCAAATAACATCCAAGGTTGCTTGCTAAACAATTTAAAACAAGACCTAGCAGAACCACTTGGTACTCTCTTTAACCATAGCCTGAGAACTGGCTTTGACCCAGCAGAGTAGAGAACAGCAACAATAATCCCTTTGCACAAAGGGGATCCATCAACTGACCCTGAGAACTACTGACACATAAGCCTAACCCGTCTTATCTGCAAGGCTATGGAAAGAATCATCATGGACCTTATCCACAAGGACATAAGTGATTTTCAGACTCTCGACCCAACCCAGTTTGGTTTCATCAAGGGTAGATCTTGCTTATTAAACCTAGTGTATGTCTTTGAGAATGTCACCAAAGCCCTGTATGAGAGCAAAACAGTACATACTGACTATCTTTAAATAAGGCCTTTGAGACAATCCCCCATTCAGGTATCATGGAGAAACTCTCCCATCTGGGGATTAACCCATACGTTATTGGATAGGCAGCCAACTGGCTCACCAACAGAATACACACTGTCAAAGTTGGGAAGTCAACCTCCACCAGTAGACCAGTTATCAGTGGAGTACCACAAGGATTTGTGCTGGGCCCTCTACTGTTTGGAATCTATTTCTCTGAAGTCCTGGCGAAGGTGGATGGCCTGTGGCTTACCAAGTCTGCAGATGACTGTAAACTGGTTGCAATCATAGAGTCCCCAATGATAATAACATATTACAGAAAGAGCTGACACTGACAAATGATTGGTGCCAAACTCATGGATTAAAACTTAACACAAAAAATGCCTTATTATCCTCTTTGGCAAAGACATAGCCCCTGCTAATTATGATATAGATAGCACCCCTATAAACTCAAACTCAGTGGTGCGAGACTTGGGAACACAAGTTGCTAGCAATCTAAACTTTGATTAACATGTATCCATAATGGTAAGAAAGGCATTCTACATTGCGCATCTCATAAATAAGGGCATTGCATCCAAGATCAGGGAATTCATAGCTCCACTATACTTGACCCTTATCAGACCAGTAACTAAGTACAATTCTCCCTTTTGTATGTACCTCACCAGATGCCTGCAGCAACTGGAGAGACCACAGAGGTTTCTGACCAAGAGAATCTGTGGCCTCCAAAACATGACATCCATGGAAAGACTGAAAGCCCTGTCTCTGTATTCTGTATCATACAGGCTGCTGAGAGGTGACCTGTGCCTGGCCTACAGAGCAGTCTCGGACCCTGCCCTAATGGAATTGCTGCACATCTGCAAATCAGATGGGACAAGAATAACTCACTTCAGGGATCTCAACCTAGCCTGAGACATTAACAGAACACACTGGAGAGACAGGTATATCTCCCAGAGATTGCTGCTCCTCTGGAATAAGCTCCCACTCCATGTGAAGCAGAGCTCCTCAATGACCCTATTCAAGTGCAATATTGACAACTGGGTGGGTGACCATAAATTCATACTAGGGGTGGCACCTATGTCCCTCATTGACAGGGGCAGTCAGTGCTGATC